>NW_026700197.1:0-42488 GCF_030435755.1 Ochotona princeps
CCTCAATGCAAAGGCTCTAGACGCAAATATTGGTGTGAGAGCTAATTCAATCAAGGAAACACTGCATGTTGGTGAAGGGCATATTGAAGAAGGATCAGACCGAGTGGTTCTTGTGGGAGAACAACTCCATTTGGCTCACTAACTTCACACACTATCAGGCTTCCAAGCAGCTCTCAAGGAAACTCAGTTTTCACACTCTATGCTTAGTGCCCTTTGAGTGCATTATCTAGGAATGAACCTGGTAGAGCATCCCACACAAACGAATGCTCCACATGCGGGTTTCACATGCCACCAACTCCACATTCACAGGCAACTTCAGCGCCACAGCCGTTTTCAGATAGCCCTCAATGCAAAGGCTCTAGACGCAAATATTGGTGTGAGAGCTAATTCAATCAAGGAAACACTGCATGTTGGTGAAGGGCATATTGAAGAAGGATCAGCCGAGTGGTTCTTGTGGGAGAACAACTCCATTTGGCTCACTAACTTCACACACCATCAGGCTTCCAAGCAGCTCTCAAGGAAACTCAGTTTTCACACTCTATGCTTAGTGCCCTTTGACTGCCTAGGACTGAAATGAAGCTTGGTCAGCATCCCACACAAACGAATGCTCCACATGCGGGTTTCACATGCCACCAACTCCACATTCACAGGCAACTTCAGCGCCACAGCCGTTTTCAGATAGCCCTCAATGCAAAGGCTCTAGACGCAAATATTGGTGTGAGAGCTAATTCAATCAATGAAACACTGCATGTTGGTGAAGGGCATATTGAAGAAGGATCAGCCGAGTGGTTCTTGTGGGAGAACAACTCCATTTGGCTCACTAACTTCACACACCATCAGGCTTCCAAACAGCTCTCAAGGAAACTCAGTTTTCACACTCTATGCTTAGTGCCCTTTGAGTGCATTATCTAGAAATGAACCTGGTAGAGCATCCCACACAAACGAATGCTCCACATGCGGGTTTCACATGCCACCAACTCCACATTCACAGGCAACTTCAGCGCCACAGCCGTTTTCAGATAGCCCTCAATGCAAAGGCTCTAGACGCAAATATTGGTGTGAGAGCTAATTCAATCAAGGAAACACTGCATGTTGGTGAAGGGCATATTGAAGAAGGATCAGCCGAGTGGTTCTTGTGGGAGAACAACTCCATTTGGCTCACTAACTTCACACACTATCAGGCTTCCAAGCAGCTCTCAAGGAAACTCAGTTTTCACACTCTATGCTTAGTGCCCTTTGAGTGCATTATCTAGGAATGAACCTGGTAGAGCATCCCACACAAACGAATGCTCCACATGCGGGTTTCACATGCCACCAACTCCACATTCACAGGCAACTTCAGCGCCACAGCCGTTTTCAGATAGCCCTCAATGCAAAGGCTCTAGACGCAAATATTGGTGTGAGAGCTAATTCAATCAAGGAAACACTGCATGTTGGTGAAGGGCATATTGAAGAAGGATCAGCCGAGTGGTTCTTGTGGGAGAACAACTCCATTTGGCTCACTAACTTCACACACATCAGGCTTCCAAGCAGCTCTCAAGGAAACTCAGTTTTCACACTCTATGCTTAGTGCCCTTTGTGAGCCTAGGACTGAAATGAAGCTTGGTCAGCATCCCACACAAACGAATGCTCCATATGCGGGTTTCACATGCCACCAACTCCACATTCACAGGCAACTTCAGCGCCACAGCCGTTTTCAGATAGCCCTCAATGCAAAGGCTCTAGACGCAAATATTGGTGTGAGAGCTAATTCAATCAAGGAAACACTGCATGTTGGTGAAGGGCATATTGAAGAAGGATCAGCCGAGTGGTTCTTGTGGGAGAACAACTCCATTTGGCTCACTAACTTCACACACCATCAGGCTTCCAAGCAGCTCTCAAGGAAACTCAGTTTTCACACTCTATGCTTAGTGCCCTTTGACTGCCTAGGACTGAAATGAAGCTTGGTCAGCATCCCACACAAACGAATGCTCCACATGCGGGTTTCACATGCCACCAACTCCACATTCACAGGCAACTTCAGCGCCACAGCCGTTTTCAGATAGCCCTCAATGCAAAGGCTCTAGACGCAAATATTGGTGTGAGAGCTAATTCAATCAAGGAAACACTGCATGTTGGTGAAGGGCATATTGAAGAAGGATCAGCCGAGTGGTTCTTGTGGGAGAACAACTCCATTTGGCTCACTAACTTCACACACCATCAGGCTTCCAAACAGCTCTCAAGGAAACTCAGTTTTCACACTCTATGCTTAGTGCCCTTTGAGTGCATTATCTAGGAATGAACGTGGTAGAGCATCCCACACAAACGAATGCTCCACATGCGGGTTTCACATGCCACCAACTCCACATTCACAGGCAACTTCAGCGCCACAGCCGTTTTCAGATAGCCCTCAATGCAAAGGCTCTAGACGCAAATATTGGTGTGAGAGCTAATTCAATCAAGGAAACACTGCATGTTGGTGAAGGGCATATTGAAGAAGGATCAGCCGAGTGGTTCTTGTGGGAGAACAACTCCATTTGGCTCACTAACTTCACACACTATCAGGCTTCCAAGCAGCTCTCAAGGAAACTCAGTTTTCACACTCTATGCTTAGTGCCCTTTGAGTGCATTATCTAGGAATGAACCTGGTAGAGCATCCCACACAAACGAATGCTCCACATGCGGGTTTCACATGCCACCAACTCCACATTCACAGGCAACTTCAGCGCCACAGCCGTTTTCAGATAGCCCTCAATGCAAAGGCTCTAGACGCAAATATTGGTGTGAGAGCTAATTCAATCAAGGAAACACTGCATGTTGGTGAAGGGCATATTGAAGAAGGATCAGCCGAGTGGTTCTTGTGGGAGAACAACTCCATTTGGCTCACTAACTTCACACACCATCAGGCTTCCAAGCAGCTCTCAAGGAAACTCAGTTTTCACACTCTATGCTTAGTGCCCTTTGACTGCCTAGGACTGAAATGAAGCTTGGTCAGCATCCCACACAAACGAATGCTCCACATGCGGGTTTCACATGCCACCAACTCCACATTCACAGGCAACTTCAGCGCCACAGCCGTTTTCAGATAGCCCTCAATGCAAAGGCTCTAGACGCAAATATTGTGTGAGAGCTAATTCAATCAAGGAAACACTGCATGTTGGTGAAGGGCATATTGAAGAAGGATCAGCCGAGTGGTTCTTGTGGGAGAACAACTCCATTTGGCTCACTAACTTCACACACCATCAGGCTTCCAAACAGCTCTCAAGGAAACTCAGTTTTCACACTCTATGCTTAGTGCCCTTTGAGTGCATTATCTAGAAATGAACCTGGTAGAGCATCCCACACAAACGAATGCTCCACATGCGGGTTTCACATGCCACCAACTCCACATTCACAGGCAACTTCAGCGCCACAGCCGTTTTCAGATAGCCCTCAATGCAAAGGCTCTAGACGCAAATATTGGTGTGAGAGCTAATTCAATCAAGGAAACACTGCATGTTGGTGAAGGGCATATTGAAGAAGGATCAGCCGAGTGGTTCTTGTGGGAGAACAACTCCATTTGGCTCACTAACTTCACACACTATCAGGCTTCCAAGCAGCTCTCAAGGAAACTCAGTTTTCACACTCTATGCTTAGTGCCCTTTGAGTGCATTATCTAGGAATGAACCTGGTAGAGCATCCCACACAAACGAATGCTCCACATGCGGGTTTCACATGCCACCAACTCCACATTCACAGGCAACTTCAGCGCCACAGCCGTTTTCAGATAGCCCTCAATGCAAAGGCTCTAGACGCAAATATTGGTGTGAGAGCTAATTCAATCAAGGAAACACTGCATGTTGGTGAAGGGCATATTGAAGAAGGATCAGCCGAGTGGTTCTTGTGGGAGAACAACTCCATTTGGCTCACTAACTTCACACACCATCAGGCTTCCAAGCAGCTCTCAAGGAAACTCAGTTTTCACACTCTATGCTTAGTGCCCTTTGTGAGCCTAGGACTGAAATGAAGCTTGGTCAGCATCCCACACAAACGAATGCTCCATATGCGGGTTTCACATGCCACCAACTCCACATTCACAGGCAACTTCAGCGCCACAGCCGTTTTCAGATAGCCCTCAATGCAAAGGCTCTAGACGCAAATATTGGTGTGAGAGCTAATTCAATCAAGGAAACACTGCATGTTGGTGAAGGGCATATTGAAGAAGGATCAGCCGAGTGGTTCTTGTGGAGAACAACTCCATTTGGCTCACTAACTTCACACACCATCAGGCTTCCAAGCAGCTCTCAAGGAAACTCAGTTTTCACACTCTATGCTTAGTGCCCTTTGAGTGCATTATCTAGGAATGAACCTGGTAGAGCATTCCACACAAACGAATGCTCCACATGCGGGTTTCACATGCCACCAACTCCACATTCACAGGCAACTTCAGCGCCACAGCCGTTTTCAGATAGCCCTCAATGCAAAGGCTCTAGACGCAAATATTGGTGTGAGAGCTAATTCAATCAAGGAAACACTGCATGTTGGTGAAGGGCATATTGAAGAAGGATCAGCCGAGTGGTTCTTCTGGGAGAACAACTCCATTTGGCTCACTAACTTCACACACCATCAGGCTTCCAAGCAGCTCTCAAGGAAACTCAGTTTTCACACTCTATGCTTAGTGCCCTTTGAGTGCCTAGGACTGAAATGAAGTTTGGTCAGCATCCCACACAAACGAATGCTCCACATGCGGGTTTCACATGCCACCAACTCCACATTCACAGGCAACTTCGGCGCCACAGCCGTTTTCAGATAGCCCTCAATGCAAAGGCTCTAGACGCAAATATTGGTGTGAGAGCTAATTCAATCAAGGAAACACTGCATGTTGGTGAAGGGCATATGGAAGAAGGATCAGCCGAGTGGTTCTTGTGGGAGAACAACTCCATTTGGCTCACTAACTTCACAAACCATTAGGCTTCCAAGCAGCTCTCAAGGAAACTCAGTTTTCACACTCTATGCTTAGTGCCCTTTGAGTGCATTATCTAGGAATGAACCTGGTAGAGCATCCCACACAAAAGAATGCTCCACATGCGGGTTTCACATGCCACCAACTCCACATTCACAGGCAACTTCAGCGCCACAGCCGTTTTCAGATAGCCCTCAATGCAAAGGCTCTAGACGCAAATATTGGTGTGAGAGCTAATTCAATCAAGGAAACACTGCATGTTGGTGAAGGGCATATTGAAGAAGGATCAGCCGAGTGGTTCTTGTGGGAGAACAACTCCATTTGGCTCACTAACTTCACACACCATCAGGCTTCCAAGCAGCTCTCAAGCAAACTCAGTTTTCACACTCTATGCTTAGTGCCCTTTTGAGTGCATTATCTAGGAATGAACCTGGTAGAGCATCCCACACAAACGAATGCTCCACATGCGGGTTTCACATGCCACCAACTCCACATTCACAGGCAACTTCAGCGCCACAGCCGTTTTCAGATAGCCCTCAATGCAAAGGCTCTAGACGCAAATATTGCTGTGAGAGCTAATTCAATCAAGGAAACACTGCATGTTGGTGAAGGGCATATTGAAGAAGGATCAGCCGAGTGGTTCTTGTGGGAGAACAACTCCATTTGGCTCACTAACTTCACACACCATCAGGCTTCCAAGCAGCTCTCAAGGAAACTCAGTTTTCACACTCTATGCTTAGTGCCCTTTGACTGCCTAGGACTGAAATGAAGCTTGGTCAGCATCCCACACAAACGAATGCTCCACATGCGGGTTTCACATGCCACCAACTCCACATTCACAGGCAACTTCAGCGCCACAGCCGTTTTCAGATAGCCCTCAATGCAAAGGCTCTAGACGCAAATATTGGTGTGAGAGCTAATTCAATCAAGGAAACACTGCATGTTGGTGAAGGGCATATTGAAGAAGGATCAGCCGAGTGGTTCTTGTGGGAGAACAACTCCATTTGGCTCACTAACTTCACACACCATCAGGCTTCCAAACAGCTCTCAAGGAAACTCAGTTTTCACACTCTATGCTTAGTGCCCTTTGAGTGCATTATCTAGAAATGAACCTGGTAGAGCATCCCACACAAACGAATGCTCCACATGCGGGTTTCACATGCCACCAACTCCACATTCACAGGCAACTTCAGCGCCACAGCCGTTTTCAGATAGCCCTCAATGCAAAGGCTCTAGACGCAAATATTGGTGTGAGAGCTAATTCAATCAAGGAAACACTGCATGTTGGTGAAGGGCATATTGAAGAAGGATCAGCCGAGTGGTTCTTGTGGGAGAACAACTCCATTTGGCTCACTAACTTCACACACTATCAGGCTTCCAAGCAGCTCTCAAGGAAACTCAGTTTTCACACTCTATGCTTAGTGCCCTTTGAGTGCATTATCTAGGAATGAACCTGGTAGAGCATCCCACACAAACGAATGCTCCACATGCGGGTTTCACATGCCACCAACTCCACATTCACAGGCAACTTCAGCGCCACAGCCGTTTTCAGATAGCCCTCAATGCAAAGGCTCTAGACGCAAATATTGGTGTGAGAGCTAATTCAATCAAGGAAACACTGCATGTTGGTGAAGGGCATATTGAAGAAGGATCAGCCGAGTGGTTCTTGTGGGAGAACAACTCCATTTGGCTCACTAACTTCACACACCATCAGGCTTCCAAGCAGCTCTCAAGGAAACTCAGTTTTCACACTCTATGCTTAGTGCCCTTTGACTGCCTAGGACTGAAATGAAGCTTGGTCAGCATCCCACACAAACGAATGCTCCACATGCGGGTTTCACATGCCACCAACTCCACATTCACAGGCAACTTCAGCGCCACAGCCGTTTTCAGATAGCCTCAATGCAAAGGCTCTAGACGCAAATATTGGTGTGAGAGCTAATTCAATCAAGGAAACACTGCATGTTGGTGAAGGGCATATTGAAGAAGGATCAGCCGAGTGGTTCTTGTGGGAGAACAACTCCATTTGGCTCACTAACTTCACACACCATCAGGCTTCCAAACAGCTCTCAAGGAAACTCAGTTTTCACACTCTATGCTTAGTGCCCTTTGAGTGCATTATCTAGAAATGAACCTGGTAGAGCATCCCACACAAACGAATGCTCCACATGCGGGTTTCACATGCCACCAACTCCACATTCACAGGCAACTTCAGCGCCACAGCCGTTTTCAGATAGCCCTCAATGCAAAGGCTCTAGACGCAAATATTGGTGTGAGAGCTAATTCAATCAAGGAAACACTGCATGTTGGTGAAGGGCATATTGAAGAAGGATCAGCCGAGTGGTTCTTGTGGGAGAACAACTCCATTTGGCTCACTAACTTCACACACTATCAGGCTTCCAAGCAGCTCTCAAGGAAACTCAGTTTTCACACTCTATGCTTAGTGCCCTTTGAGTGCATTATCTAGGAATGAACCTGGTAGAGCATCCCACACAAACGAATGCTCCACATGCGGGTTTCACATGCCACCAACTCCACATTCACAGGCAACTTCAGCGCCACAGCCGTTTTCAGATAGCCCTCAATGCAAAGGCTCTAGACGCAAATATTGGTGTGAGAGCTAATTCAATCAAGGGAAACACTGCATGTTGGTGAAGGGCATATTGAAGAAGGATCAGCCGAGTGGTTCTTGTGGGAGAACAACTCCATTTGGCTCACTAACTTCACACACCATCAGGCTTCCAAGCAGCTCTCAAGGAAACTCAGTTTTCACACTCTATGCTTAGTGCCCTTTGTGAGCCTAGGACTGAAATGAAGCTTGGTCAGCATCCCACACAAACGAATGCTCCATATGCGGGTTTCACATGCCACCAACTCCACATTCACAGGCAACTTCAGCGCCACAGCCGTTTTCAGATAGCCCTCAATGCAAAGGCTCTAGACGCAAATATTGGTGTGAGAGCTAATTCAATCAAGGAAACACTGCATGTTGGTGAAGGGCATATTGAAGAAGGATCAGCCGAGTGGTTCTTGTGGGAGAACAACTCCATTTGGCTCACTAACTTCACACACCATCAGGCTTCCAAGCAGCTCTCAAGGAAACTCAGTTTTCACACTCTATGCTTAGTGCCCTTTGAGTGCATTATCTAGGAATGAACCTGGTAGAGCATTCCACACAAACGAATGCTCCACATGCGGGTTTCACATGCCACCAACTCCACATTCACAGGCAACTTCAGCGCCACAGCCGTTTTCAGATAGCCCTCAATGCAAAGGCTCTAGACGCAAATATTGGTGTGAGAGCTAATTCAATCAAGGAAACACTGCATGTTGGTGAAGGGCATATTGAAGAAGGATCAGCCGAGTGGTTCTTGTGGGAGAACAACTCCATTTGGCTCACTAACTTCACACACCATCAGGCTTCCAAGCAGCTCTCAAGGAAACTCAGTTTTCACACTCTATGCTTAGTGCCCTTTGAGTGCCTAGGACTGAAATGAAGTTTGGTCAGCATCCCACACAAACGAATGCTCCACATGCGGGTTTCACATGCCACCAACTCCACATTCACAGGCAACTTCGGCGCCACAGCCGTTTTCAGATAGCCCTCAATGCAAAGGCTCTAGACGCAAATATTGGTGTGAGAGCTAATTCAATCAAGGAAACACTGCATGTTGGTGAAGGGCATATGGAAGAAGGATCAGCCGAGTGGTTCTTGTGGGAGAACAACTCCATTTGGCTCACTAACTTCACAAACCATTAGGCTTCCAAGCAGCTCTCAAGGAAACTCAGTTTTCACACTCTATGCTTAGTGCCTTTGAGTGCATTATCTAGGAATGAACCTGGTAGAGCATCCACACAAAAGAATGCTCCACATGCGGGTTTCACATGCCACCAACTCCACATTCACAGGCAACTTCAGCGCCACAGCCGTTTTCAGATAGCCCTCAATGCAAAGGCTCTAGACGCAAATATTGGTGTGAGAGCTAATTCAATCAAGGAAACACTGCATGTTGGTGAAGGGCATATTGAAGAAGGATCAGCCGAGTGGTTCTTGTGGGAGAACAACTCCATTTGGCTCACTAACTTCACACACCATCAGGCTTCCAAGCAGCTCTCAAGCAAACTCAGTTTTCACACTCTATGCTTAGTGCCCTTTGAGTGCATTATCTAGGAATGAACCTGGTAGAGCATCCCACACAAACGAATGCTCCACATGCGGGTTTCACATGCCACCAACTCCACATTCACAGGCAACTTCAGCGCCACAGCCGTTTTCAGATAGCCCTCAATGCAAAGGCTCTAGACGCAAATATTGGTGTGAGAGCTAATTCAATCAAGGAAACACTGCATGTTGGTGAAGGGCATATTGAAGAAGGATCAGCCGAGTGGTTCTTGTGGGAGAACAACTCCATTTGGCTCACTAACTTCACACACCATCAGGCTTCCAAGCAGCTCTCAAGGAAACTCAGTTTTCACACTCTATGCTTAGTGCCTTTTGAGTGCATTATCTAGGAATGAACCTGGTAGAGCATCCCACACAAACGAATGCTCCACATGCGGGTTTCACATGCCACCAACTCCACATTCACAGGCAACTTCAGCGCCACAGCCGTTTTCAGATAGCCCTCAATGCAAAGGCTCTAGACGCAAATATTGGTGTGAGAGCTAATTCAATCAAGGAAACACTGCATGTTGGTGAAGGGCATATTGAAGAAGGATCAGCCGAGTGGTTCTTGTGGGAGAACAACTCCGTTTGGCTCACTAACTTCACACACCATCAGGCTTCCAAGCAGCTCTCAAGGAAACTCAGTTTTCACACTCTATGCTTAGTGCCCTTTGAGTGCATTATCTAGGAATGAACCTGGTAGAGCATCCCACACAAACGAATGCTCCACATACGGGTTTCACATGCCACCAACTCCACATTCACAGGCAACTTCAGCGCCACAGCCGTTTTCAGATAGCCCTCAATGCAAAGGCTCTAGACGCAAATATTGGTGTGAGAGCTAATTCAATCAAGGAAACACTGCATGTTGGTGAAGGGCATATTGAAGAAGGATCAGCCGAGTGGTTCTTGTGGGAGAACAACTCCATTTGGCTCACTAACTTCACACACCATCAGGCTTCCAAGCAGCTCTCAAGCAAACTCAGTTTTCACACTCTATGCTTAGTGCCCTTTGTATGGCTAGCACTGAAATGAACCTGGTAGAGCATCCCACACAAACGAATGCTCCACATGCGGGTTTCACATGCCACCAACTCCACATTCACAGGCAACTTCAGCGCCACAGCCGTTTTCAGATAGCCCTCAATGCAAAGGCTCTAGACGCAAATATTGGTGTGAGAGCTAATTCAATCAAGGAAACACTGCATGTTGGTGAAGGGCATATTGAAGAAGGATCAGCCGAGTGGTTCTTGTGGGAGAACAACTCCATTTGGCTCACTAACTTCACACACCATCAGGCTTCCAAGCACCTCTCAAGGAAACTCAGTTTTCACACTCTATGCTTAGTGCCCTTTGAGTGCATTATCTAGGAATGAACCTGGTAGAGCATCCCACACAAACGAATGCTCCACATGCGGGTTTCACATGCCACCAACTCCACATTCACAGGCAACTTCAGCGCCACAGCCGTTTTCAGATAGCCCTCAATGCAAAGGCTCTAGACGCAAATATTGGTGTGAGAGCTAATTCAATCAAGGAAACACTGCATGTTGGTGAAGGGCATATTGAAGAAGGATCAGCCGAGTGGTTCTTGTGGGAGAACAACTCCATTTGGCTCACTAACTTCACACACCATCAGGCTTCCAAGCAGCTCTCAAGGAAACTCAGTTTTCACACTCTATGCTTAGTGCCCTTTGAGTGCATTATCTAGGAATGAACCTGGTAGAGCATCCCACACAAACGAATGCTCCACATGCGGGTTTCACATGCCACCAACTCCACATTCACAGGCAACTTCAGCGCCACAGCCGTTTTCAGATAGCCCTCAATGCAAAGGCTCTAGACGCAAATATTGGTGTGAGAGCTAATTCAATCAAGGAAACACTGCATGTTGGTGAAGGGCATATTGAAGAAGGATCAGCCGAGTGGTTCTTGTGGGAGAACAACTCCATTTGGCTCACTAACTTCACACACCATCAGGCTTCCAAGCAGCTCTCAAGGAAACTCAGTTTTCACACTCTATGCTTAGTGCCCTTTGAGTGCATTATCTAGGAATGAACCTGGTAGAGCATTCCACACAAACGAATGCTCCACATGCGGTTTCACATGCCACCAACTCCACATTCACAGGCAACTTCAGCGCCACAGCCTTTTTCAGATAGCCCTCAATGCAAAGGCTCTAGACGCAAATATTGCTGTGAGAGCTAATTCAATCAAGGAAACACTGCATGTTGGTGAAGGGCATATTGAAGAAGGATCAGCCGAGTGGTTCTTGTGGGAGAACAACTCCATTTGGCTCACTAACTTCACACACCATCAGGCTTCCAAGCAGCTCTCAAGGAAACTCAGTTTTCACACTCTATGCTTAGTGCCCTTGTATGGCTAGGACTGAAATGAACCTGGTAGAGCATCCCACACAAATGAATGCTCCACATGCGGGTTTCACATGCCACCAACTCCACATTCACAGGCAACTTCAGCGCCACAGCCGTTTTCAGATAGCCCTCAATGCAAAGGCTCTAGACGCAAATATTGGTGTGAGAGCTAATTCAATCAAGGAAACACTGCATGTTGGTGAAGGGCATATTGAAGAAGGATCAGCCGAGTGGTTCTTGTGGGAGAACAACTCCATTTGGCTCACTAACTTCACACACCATCAGGCTTCCAAGCAGCTCTCAAGGAAACTCAGTTTTCACCCTCTATGCTTAGTGCCCTTTGTATGGCTAGCACTGAAATGAACCTGGTAGAGCATCCCACACAAACGAATGCTCCACATGCGGGTTTCACATGCCACCAACTCCACATTCACAGGCAACTTCAGCGCCACAGCCATTTTCAGATAGCCCTCAATGCAAAGGCTCTAGACGCAAATATTGGTGTGAGAGCTAATTCAATCAAGGAAACACTGCATGTTGGTGAAGGGCATATTGAATAAGGATCAGCCGAGTGGTTCTTGTGGGAGAACAACTCCATTTGGCTCACTAACTTCACACACCATCAGGCTTCCAAGCAGCTCTCAAGGAAACTCAGTTTTCACACTCTATGCTTAGTGCCCTTTGAGTGCATTATCTAGGAATGAACCTGGTAGAGCATCCCACACAAACGAATGCTCCACATGCGGGTTTCACATGCCACCAACTCCACATTCACAGGCAACTTCAGCGCCACAGCCGTTTTCAGATAGCCCTCAATGCAAAGGCTCTAGACGCAAATATTGGTGTGAGAGCTAATTCAATCAAGGAAACACTGCATGTTGGTGAAGGGCATATTGAAGAAGGATCAGCCGAGTGGTTCTTGTGGGAGAACAACTCCATTTGGCTCACTAAATTCACACACCATCAGGCTTCCAAGCAGCTCTCAAGGAAACTCAGTTTTCACACTCTATGCTTCGTGCACTTTGTGTGCCTAGGACTGAAATGAAGCTTGGTCAGCATCCCACACAAACGAATGCTCCACATGCGGGTTTCACATGCCACCAACTCCACATTCACAGGCAACTTCAGCGCCACAGCCGTTTTCAGATAGCCCTCAATGCAAAGGCTCTAGACGCAAATATTGGTGTGAGAGCTAATTCAATCAAGGAAACACTGCATGTTGGTGAAGGGCATATTGAAGAAGGATCAGCCGAGTGGTTCTTGTGGGAGAACAACTCCATTTGGCTCACTAACTTCACACACCATCAGGCTTCCAAGCAGCTCTCAAGGAAACTCAGTTTTCACACTCTATGCTTAGTGCCCTTTGAGTGCATTATCTAGGAATGAACCTGGTAGAGCATTCCACACAAACGAATGCTCCACATGCGGGTTTCACATGCCACCAACTCCACATTCACAGGCAACTTCAGCGCCACAGCCGTTTTCAGATAGCCCTCAATGCAAAGGCTCTAGACGCAAATATTGCTGTGAGAGCTAATTCAATCAAGGAAACACTGCATGTTGGTGAAGGGCATATTGAAGAAGGATCAGCCGAGTGGTTCTTGTGGGAGAACAACTCCATTTGGCTCACTAACTTCACACACCATCAGGCTTCCAAGCAGCTCTCAAGGAAACTCAGTTTTCACACTCTATGCTTAGTGCCCTTTGTATGGCTAGGACTGAAATGAACCTGGTAGAGCATCCCACACAAATGAATGCTCCACATGCGGGTTTCACATGCCACCAACTCCACATTCACAGGCAACTTCAGCGCCACAGCCGTTTTCAGATAGCCCTCAATGCAAAGGCTCTAGACGCAAATATTGGTGTGAGAGCTAATTCAATCAAGGAAACACTGCATGTTGGTGAAGGGCATATTGAAGAAGGATCAGCCGAGTGGTTCTTGTGGGAGAACAACTCCATTTGGCTCACTAACTTCACACACCATCAGCTTCCAAGCACCTCTCAAGGAAACTCAGTTTTCACACTCTATGCTTAGTGCCCTTTGAGTGCATTATCTAGGAATGAACCTGGTAGAGCATCCCACACAAACGAATGCTCCACATGCGGGTTTCACATGCCACCAACTCCACATTCACAGGCAACTTCGGCGCCACAGCCGTTTTCAGATAGCCCTCAATGCAAAGGCTCTAGACGCAAATATTGGTGTGAGAGCTAATTCAATCAAGGAAACACTGCATGTTGGTGAAGGGCATATTGAAGAAGGATCAGCCAAGTGGTTCTTGTGGGAGAACAACTCCATTTGGCTCACTAACTTCACACACCATCAGCTTCCAAGCAGCTCTCAAGGAAACTCAGTTTTCACACTCTATGCTTAGTGCCCTTTGAGTGCATTATCTAGGAATGAACCTGGTAGAGCATCCCACACAAACGAATGCTCCACATGCGGGTTTCACATGCCACCAACTCCACATTCACAGGCAACTTCAGCGCCACAGCCGTTTTCAGATAGCCCTCAATGCAAAGGCTCTAGACGCAAATATTGGTGTGAGAGCTAATTCAATCAAGGAAACACTGCATGTTGGTGAAGGGCATATTGAAGAAGGATCAGCCGAGTGGTTCTTGTGGGAGAACAACTCCATTTGGCTCACTAACTTCACACACCATCAGGCTTCCAAGCAGCTCTCAAGGAAACTCAGTTTTCACACTCTATGCTTAGTGCCCTTTGAGTGCATTATCTAGGAATGAACCTGGTAGAGCATTCCACACAAACGAATGCTCCACATGCGGGTTTCACATGCCACCAACTCCACATTCACAGGCAACTTCAGCGCCACAGCCGTTTTCAGATAGCCCTCAATGCAAAGGCTCTAGACGCAAATATTGGTGTGAGAGCTAATTCAATCAAGGAAACACTGCATGTTGGTGAAGGGCATATTGAAGAAGGATCAGCCGAGTGGTTCTTGTGGGAGAACAACTCCATTTGGCTCACTAACTTCACACACCATCAGGCTTCCAAGCAGCTCTCAAGGAAACTCAGTTTTCACACTCTATGCTTAGTGCCCTTGTATGGCTAGGACTGAAATGAACCTGGTAGAGCATCCCACACAAATGAATGCTCCACATGCGGGTTTCACATGCCACCAACTCCACATTCACAGGCAACTTCAGCGCCACAGCCGTTTTTTTCAGATAGCCCTCAACGCAAAGGCTCTAGACGCAAATATTGGTGTGAGAGCTAATTCAATCAAGGAAACACTGCATGTTGGTGAAGGGCATATTGAAGAAGGATCAGCCGAGTGGTTCTTGTGGGAGAACAACTTCATTTGGCTCACTAACTTCACACACCATCAGGCTTCCAAGCAGCTCTCAAGGAAACTCAGTTTTCACACTCTATGCTTAGTGCCCTTTGAGTGCATTATCTAGGAATGAACCTGGTAGAGCATCCCACACAAACGAATGCTCCACATGCGGGTTTCACATGCCACCAACTCCACATTCACAGGCAACTTCAGCGCCACAGCCGTTTTCAGATAGCCCTCAATGCAAAGGCTCTAGACGCAAATATTGGTGTGAGAGCTAATTCAATCAAGGAAACACTGCATGTTGGTGAAGGGCATATTGAAGAAGGATCAGCCGAGTGGTTCTTGTGGGAGAACAACTCCATTTGGCTCACTAACTTCACACACCATCAGACTTCCAAGCAGCTCTCAAGGAAACTCAGTTTTCACACTCTATGCTTAGTGCCCTTTGAGTGCATTATCTAGGAATGAACCTGGTAGAGCATCCCACACAAACGAATGCTCCACATGCGGGTTTCACATGCCACCAACTCCACATTCACAGGCAACTTCAGCGCCACAGCCGTTTTCAGATAGCCCTCAATGCAAAGGCTCTAGACGCAAATATTGGTGTGAGAGCTAATTCAATCAAGGAAACACTGCATGTTGGTGAAGGGCATATTGAAGAAGGATCAGCCGAGTGGTTCTTGTGGGAGAACAACTCCATTTGGCTCACTAACTTCACACACCATCAGGCTTCCAAGCAGCTCTCAAGGAAACTCAGTTTTCACACTCTATGCTTAGTGCCCTTTGAGTGCATTATCTAGGAATGAACCTGGTAGAGCATCCCACACAAACGAATGCTCCACATGCGGGTTTCACATGCCAGCAACTCCACATTCACAGGCAACTTCAGCGCCACAGCCGTTTTCAGATAGCCCTCAATGCAAAGGCTCTAGACGCAAATATTGGTGTGAGAGCTAATTCAATCAAGGAAACACTGCATGTTGGTGAAGGGCATATTGAAGAAGGATCAGCCGAGTGGTCTTGTGGGAGAACAACTCCATTTGGCTCACTAACTTCACACACCATCAGGCTTCCAAGCAGCTCTCAAGGAAACTCAGTTTTCACACTCTATGCTTAGTGCCCTTTGAGTGCATTATCTAGGAATGAACCTGGTAGAGCATCCCACACAAATGAATGCTCCACATGCGGGTTTCACATGCCACCAACTCCACATTCACAGGCAACTTCAGCGCCACAGCCGTTTTCAGATAGCCCTCAATGCAAAGGCTCTAGACGCAAATATTGGTGTGAGAGCTAATTCAATCAAGGAAACACTGCATGTTGGTGAAGGGCATATTGAAGAAGGATCAGCCGAGTGGTTCTTGTGATAGAACAACTCCATTTGGCTCACTAACTTCACACACCATCAGGCTTCCAAGCAGCTCTCAAGGAAACTCAGTTTTCACACTCTATGCTTAGTGCTCTTTGTGTGCCTAGGACTGAAATGAAGCTTGGTCAGCATCCCACACAAACCAATGCTCCACATGCGGGTTTCACATGCCACCAACTCCACATTCACAGGCAACTTCAGCGCCACAGCCGTTTTCAGATAGCCCTCAATGCAAAGGCTCTAGACGCAAATATTGGTGTGAGAGCTAATTCAATCAAGGAAACACTGCATGTTGGTGAAGGGCATATTGAAGAAGGATCAGCCGAGTGGTTCTTGTGGGAGAACAACTCCATTTGGCTCACTAACTTCACACACCATCAGGCTTCCAAGCAGCTCTCAAGGAAACTCAGTTTTCACACTCTATGCTTAGTGCCCTTGTATGGCTAGGACTGAAATGAACCTGGTAGAGCATCCCACACAAACGAATGCTCCACATGCGGGTTTCACATGCCACCAACTCCACATTCACAGGCAACTTCAGCGCCACAGCCGTTTTCAGATAGCCCTCAATGCAAAGGCTCTAGACGCAAATATTGGTGTGAGAGCTAATTCAATCAAGGAAACACTGCATGTTGGTGAAGGGCATATTGAAGAAGGATCAGCCGAGTGGTTCTTGTGGGAGAACAACTCCATTTGGCTCACTAACTTCACACACCATCAGGCTTCCAAGCAGCTCTCAAGGAAACTCAGTTTTCACACTCTATGCTTAGTGCCCTTTGAGTGCATTATCTAGGAATGAACCTGGTAGAGCATCCCACACAAACGAATGCTCCACATGCGGGTTTCACATGCCACCAACTCCACATTCACAGGCAACTTCAGCGCCACAGCCGTTTTCAGATAGCCCTCAATGCAAAGGCTCTAGACGCAAATATTGGTGTGAGAGCTAATTCAATCAAGGAAACACTGCATGTTGGTGAAGGGCATATTGAAGAAGGATCAGCCGAGTGGTTCTTGTGGGAGAACAACTCCATTTGGCTCACTAACTTCACACACCATCAGGCTTCCAAGCAGCTCTCAAGGAAACTCAGTTTTCACACTCTATGCTTAGTGCCCTTTGAGTGCATTATCTAGGAATGAACCTGGTAGAGCATCCCACACAAACGAATGCTCCACATGCGGGTTTCACATGCCAGCAACTCCACATTCACAGGCAACTTCAGCGCCACAGCCGTTTTCAGATAGCCCTCAATGCAAAGGCTCTAGACGCAAATATTGGTGTGAGAGCTAATTCAATCAAGGAAACACTGCATGTTGGTGAAGGGCATATTGAAGAAGGATCAGCCGAGTGGTCTTGTGGGAGAACAACTCCATTTGGCTCACTAACTTCACACACCATCAGGCTTCCAAGCAGCTCTCAAGGAAACTCAGTTTTCACACTCTATGCTTAGTGCCCTTTGAGTGCATTATCTAGGAATGAACCTGGTAGAGCATCCCACACAAACGAATGCTCCACATGCGGGTTTCACATGCCACCAACTCCACATTCACAGGCAACTTCAGCGCCACAGCTGTTTTCAGATAACCCTCAATGCAAAGGTTCTAGACGCAAATATTGGTGTGAGAGCTAATTCAATCAAGGAAACACTGCCTGTTGGTGAAGGGCATATTGAAGAAGGATCAGCCGAGTGGTTCTTGTGGGAGAACAACTCCATTTGGCTCACTAACTTCACACACCATCAGGCTTCCAAGCAGCTCTCAAGGAAACTCAGTTTTCACGCTCTATGCTTATTGCCCTTTGTATGGCTAGCGCTGAAATGAACCTGGTAGAGCATCCCACACAAACGAATGCTCCACATGCGGGTTTCACATGCCACCAACTCCACATTCACAGGCAACTTCAGCGCCACAGCCGTTTTCAGATAGCCCTCAATGCAAAGGCTCTAGACGCAAATATTGGTGTGAGAGCTAATTCAATCAAGGAAACACTGCATGTTGGTGAAGGGCATATTGAAGAAGGATCAGCCGAGTGGTTCTTGTGGGAGAACAACTCCATTTGGCTCACTAACTTCACACACCATCAGGCTTCCAAGCAGCTCTCAAGGAAACTCAGTTTTCACACTCTATGCTTAGTGCCCTTTGAGTGCATTATCTAGGAATGAACCTGGTAGAGCATCGCACACAAACGAATGCTCCACATGCGGGTTTCACATGCCACCAACTCCACATTCACAGGCAACTTCAGCGCCACAGCCGTTTTCAGATAGCCCTCAATGCAAAGGCTCTAGACGCAAATATTGGTGTGAGAGCTAATTCAATCAAGGAAACACTGCATGTTGGTGAAGGGCATATTGAAGAAGGATCAGCCGAGTGGTTCTTGTGGGAGAACAACTCCATTTGGCTCACTAACTTCACACACCATCAGGCTTCCAAGCAGCTCTCAAGGAAACTCAGTTTTCACACTCTATGCTTAGTGCCCTTTGAGTGCATTATCTAGGAATGAACCTGGTAGAGCATCCCACACAAACGAATGCTCCACATGCGGGTTTCACATGCCAGCAACTCCACATTCACAGGCAACTTCAGCGCCACAGCCGTTTTCAGATAGCCCTCAATGCAAAGGCTCTAGACGCAAATATTGGTGTGAGAGCTAATTCAATCAAGGAAACACTGCATGTTGGTGAAGGGCATATTGAAGAAGGATCAGCCGAGTGGTCTTGTGGGAGAACAACTCCATTTGGCTCACTAACTTCACACACCATCAGGCTTCCAAGCAGCTCTCAAGGAAACTCAGTTTTCACACTCTATGCTTAGTGCCCTTTGAGTGCATTATCTAGGAATGAACCTGGTAGAGCATCCCACACAAACGAATGCTCCACATGCGGGTTTCACATGCCACCAACTCCACATTCACAGGCAACTTCAGCGCCACAGCTGTTTTCAGATAACCCTCAATGCAAAGGTTCTAGACGCAAATATTGGTGTGAGAGCTAATTCAATCAAGGAAACACTGCCTGTTGGTGAAGGGCATATTGAAGAAGGATCAGCCGAGTGGTTCTTGTGGGAGAACAACTCCATTTGGCTCACTAACTTCACACACCATCAGGCTTCCAAGCAGCTCTCAAGGAAACTCAGTTTTCACGCTCTATGCTTATTGCCCTTTGTATGGCTAGCGCTGAAATGAACCTGGTAGAGCATCCCACACAAACGAATGCTCCACATGCGGGTTTCACATGCCACCAACTCCACATTCACAGGCAACTTCAGCGCCACAGCCGTTTTCAGATAGCCCTCAATGCAAAGGCTCTAGACGCAAATATTGGTGTGAGAGCTAATTCAATCAAGGAAACACTGCATGTTGGTGAAGGGCATATTGAAGAAGGATCAGCCGAGTGGTTCTTGTGGGAGAACAACTCCATTTGGCTCACTAACTTCACACACCATCAGGCTTCCAAGCAGCTCTCAAGGAAACTCAGTTTTCACACTCTATGCTTAGTGCCCTTTGAGTGCATTATCTAGGAATGAACCTGGTAGAGCATCCCACACAAACGAATGCTCCACATGCGGGTTTCACATGCCACCAACTCCACATTCACAGGCAACTTCAGCGCCACAGCCGTTTTCAGATAGCCCTCAATGCAAAGGCTCTAGACGCAAATATTGGTGTGAGAGCTAATTCAATCAAGGAAACACTGCATGTTGGTGAAGGGCATATTGAAGAAGGATCAGCCGAGTGGTTCTTGTGGGAGAACAACTCCATTTGGCTCACTAACTTCACACACCATCAGGCTTCCAAGCAGCTCTCAAGGAAACTCAGTTTTCACGCTCTATGCTTATTGCCCTTTGTATGGCTAGCGCTGAAATGAACCTGGTAGAGCATCCCACACAAACGAATGCTCCACATGCGGGTTTCACATGCCACCAACTCCACATTCACAGGCAACTTCAGCGCCACAGCCGTTTTCAGATAGCCCTCAATGCAAAGGCTCTAGACGCAAATATTGGTGTGAGAGCTAATTCAATCAAGGAAACACTGCATGTTGGTGAAGGGCATATTGAAGAAGGATCAGCCGAGTGGTTCTTGTGGGAGAACAACTCCATTTGGCTCACTAACTTCACACACCATCAGGCTTCCAAGCAGCTCTCAAGGAAACTCAGTTTTCACACTCTATGCTTAGTGCCCTTTGAGTGCATTATCTAGGAATGAACCTGGTAGAGCATCCCACACAAACGAATGCTCCACATGCGGGTTTCACATGCCACCAACTCCACATTCACAGGCAACTTCAGCGCCACAGCCGTTTTCAGATAGCCCTCAATGCAAAGGCTCTAGACGCAAATATTGGTGTGAGAGCTAATTCAATCAAGGAAACACTGCATGTTGGTGAAGGGCATATTGAAGAAGGATCAGCCGAGTGGTTCTTGTGATAGAACAACTCCATTTGGCTCACTAACTTCACACACCATCAGGCTTCCAAGCAGCTCTCAAGGAAACTCAGTTTTCACACTCTATGCTTAGTGCTCTTTGTGTGCCTAGGACTGAAATGAAGCTTGGTCAGCATCCCACACAAACCAATGCTCCACATGCGGGTTTCACATGCCACCAACTCCACATTCACAGGCAACTTCAGCGCCACAGCCGTTTTCAGATAGCCCTCAATGCAAAGGCTCTAGACGCAAATATTGGTGTGAGAGCTAATTCAATCAAGGAAACACTGCATGTTGGTGAAGGGCATATTGAAGAAGGATCAGCCGAGTGGTTCTTGTGGGAGAACAACTCCATTTGGCTCACTAACTTCACACACCATCAGGCTTCCAAGCAGCTCTCAAGGAAACTCAGTTTTCACACTCTATGCTTAGTGCCCTTGTATGGCTAGGACTGAAATGAACCTGGTAGAGCATCCCACACAAACGAATGCTCCACATGCGGGTTTCACATGCCACCAACTCCACATTCACAGGCAACTTCAGCGCCACAGCCGTTTTCAGATAGCCCTCAATGCAAAGGCTCTAGACGCAAATATTGGTGTGAGAGCTAATTCAATCAAGGAAACACTGCATGTTGGTGAAGGGCATATTGAAGAAGGATCAGCCGAGTGGTTCTTGTGGGAGAACAACTCCATTTGGCTCACTAACTTCACACACCATCAGGCTTCCAAGCAGCTCTCAAGGAAACTCAGTTTTCACACTCTATGCTTAGTGCCCTTTGAGTGCATTATCTAGGAATGAACCTGGTAGAGCATCGCACACAAACGAATGCTCCACATGCGGGTTTCACATGCCACCAACTCCACATTCACAGGCAACTTCAGCGCCACAGCCGTTTTCAGATAGCCCTCAATGCAAAGGCTCTAGACGCAAATATTGGTGTGAGAGCTAATTCAATCAAGGAAACACTGCATGTTGGTGAAGGGCATATTGAAGAAGGATCAGCCGAGTGGTTCTTGTGGGAGAACAACTCCATTTGGCTCACTAACTTCACACACCATCAGGCTTCCAAGCAGCTCTCAAGGAAACTCAGTTTTCACACTCTATGCTTAGTGCCCTTTGAGTGCATTATCTAGGAATGAACCTGGTAGAGCATCCCACACAAACGAATGCTCCACATGCGGGTTTCACATGCCAGCAACTCCACATTCACAGGCAACTTCAGCGCCACAGCCGTTTTCAGATAGCCCTCAATGCAAAGGCTCTAGACGCAAATATTGGTGTGAGAGCTAATTCAATCAAGGAAACACTGCATGTTGGTGAAGGGCATATTGAAGAAGGATCAGCCGAGTGGTCTTGTGGGAGAACAACTCCATTTGGCTCACTAACTTCACACACCATCAGGCTTCCAAGCAGCTCTCAAGGAAACTCAGTTTTCACACTCTATGCTTAGTGCCCTTTGAGTGCATTATCTAGGAATGAACCTGGTAGAGCATCCCACACAAACGAATGCTCCACATGCGGGTTTCACATGCCACCAACTCCACATTCACAGGCAACTTCAGCGCCACAGCTGTTTTCAGATAACCCTCAATGCAAAGGCTCTAGACGCAAATATTGGTGTGAGAGCTAATTCAATCAAGGAAACACTGCCTGTTGGTGAAGGGCATATTGAAGAAGGATCAGCCGAGTGGTTCTTGTGGGAGAACAACTCCATTTGGCTCACTAACTTCACACACCATCAGGCTTCCAAGCAGCTCTCAAGGAAACTCAGTTTTCACGCTCTATGCTTATTGCCCTTTGTATGGCTAGCGCTGAAATGAACCTGGTAGAGCATCCCACACAAACGAATGCTCCACAGGCGGGTTTCACATGCCACCAACTCCACATTCACAGGCAACTTCAGCGCCACAGCCGTTTTCAGATAGCCCTCAATGCAAAGGCTCTAGACGCAAATATTGGTGTGAGAGCTAATTCAATCAAGGAAACACTGCATGTTGGTGAAGGGCATATTGAAGAAGGATCAGCCGAGTGGTTCTTGTGGGAGAACAACTCCATTTGGCTCACTAACTTCACACACCATCAGGCTTCCAAGCAGCTCTCAAGGAAACTCAGTTTTCACACTCTATGCTTAGTGCCCTTTGAGTGCATTATCTAGGAATGAACCTGGTAGAGCATCGCACACAAACGAATGCTCCACATGCGGGTTTCACATGCCACCAACTCCACATTCACAGGCAACTTCAGCGCCACAGCCGTTTTCAGATAGCCCTCAATGCAAAGGCTCTAGACGCAAATATTGGTGTGAGAGCTAATTCAATCAAGGAAACACTGCATGTTGGTGAAGGGCATATTGAAGAAGGATCAGCCGAGTGGTTCTTGTGGGAGAACAACTCCATTTGGCTCACTAACTTCACACACCATCAGGCTTCCAAGCAGCTCTCAAGGAAACTCAGTTTTCACACTCTATGCTTAGTGCCCTTTGAGTGCATTATCTAGGAATGAACCTGGTAGAGCATCCCACACAAACGAATGCTCCACATGCGGGTTTCACATGCCAGCAACTCCACATTCACAGGCAACTTCAGCGCCACAGCCGTTTTCAGATAGCCCTCAATGCAAAGGCTCTAGACGCAAATATTGGTGTGAGAGCTAATTCAATCAAGGAAACACTGCATGTTGGTGAAGGGCATATTGAAGAAGGATCAGCCGAGTGGTCTTGTGGGAGAACAACTCCATTTGGCTCACTAACTTCACACACCATCAGGCTTCCAAGCAGCTCTCAAGGAAACTCAGTTTTCACACTCTATGCTTAGTGCCCTTTGAGTGCATTATCTAGGAATGAACCTGGTAGAGCATCCCACACAAACGAATGCTCCACATGCGGGTTTCACATGCCACCAACTCCACATTCACAGGCAACTTCAGCGCCACAGCTGTTTTCAGATAACCCTCAATGCAAAGGTTCTAGACGCAAATATTGGTGTGAGAGCTAATTCAATCAAGGAAACACTGCCTGTTGGTGAAGGGCATATTGAAGAAGGATCAGCCGAGTGGTTCTTGTGGGAGAACAACTCCATTTGGCTCACTAACTTCACACACCATCAGGCTTCCAAGCAGCTCTCAAGGAAACTCAGTTTTCACGCTCTATGCTTATTGCCCTTTGTATGGCTAGCGCTGAAATGAACCTGGTAGAGCATCCCACACAAACGAATGCTCCACATGCGGGTTTCACATGCCACCAACTCCACATTCACAGGCAACTTCAGCGCCACAGCCGTTTTCAGATAGCCCTCAATGCAAAGGCTCTAGACGCAAATATTGGTGTGAGAGCTAATTCAATCAAGGAAACACTGCATGTTGGTGAAGGGCATATTGAAGAAGGATCAGCCGAGTGGTTCTTGTGGGAGAACAACTACATTTGGCTCACTAACTTCACACACCATCAGGCTTCCAAGCAGCTCTCAAGGAAACTCAGTTTTCACACTCTATGCTTAGTGCCCTTTGAGTGCATTATCTAGGAATGAACCTGGTAGAGCATCCCACACAAACGAATGCTCCACATGCGGGTTTCACATGCCACCAACTCCACATTCACAGGCAACTTCAGCGCCACAGCCGTTTTCAGATAGCCCTCAATGCAAAGGCTCTAGACGCAAATATTGGTGTGAGAGCTAATTCAATCAAGGAAACACTGCATGTTGGTGAAGGGCATATTGAAGAAGGATCAGCCGAGTGGTTCTTGTGATAGAACAACTCCATTTGGCTCACTAACTTCACACACCATCAGGCTTCCAAGCAGCTCTCAAGGAAACTCAGTTTTCACACTCTATGCTTAGTGCTCTTTGTGTGCCTAGGACTGAAATGAAGCTTGGTCAGCATCCCACACAAACCAATGCTCCACATGCGGGTTTCACATGCCACCAACTCCACATTCACAGGCAACTTCAGCGCCACAGCCGTTTTCAGATAGCCCTCAATGCAAAGGCTCTAGACGCAAATATTGGTGTGAGAGCTAATTCAATCAAGGAAACACTGCATGTTGGTGAAGGGCATATTGAAGAAGGATCAGCCGAGTGGTTCTTGTGGGAGAACAACTCCATTTGGCTCACTAACTTCACACACCATCAGGCTTCCAAGCAGCTCTCAAGGAAACTCAGTTTTCACACTATATGCTTAGTGCTCTTTGTGTGCCTAGGACTGAAATGAAGCTTGGTCAGCATCCCACACAAACGAATGCTCCACATGCGGGTTTCACATGCCACCAACTCCACATTCACAGGCAACTTCAGCGCCACAGCCGTTTTCAGATAGCCCTCAATGCAAAGGCTCTAGACGCAAATATTGGTGTGAGAGCTAATTCAATCAAGGAAACACTGCATGTTGGTGAAGGGCATATTGAAGAAGGATCAGCCGAGTGGTTCTTGTGGGAGAAAAACTCCATTTGGCTCACTAACTTCACACACCATCAGGCTTCCAAGCAGCTCTCAAGGAAACTCAGTTTTCACACTCTATGCTTAGTGCCCTTTGAGTGCATTATCTACGAATGAACCTGGTAGAGCATCCCACACAAACGAATGCTCCACATGCGGGTTTCACATGCCACCAACTCCACATTCACAGGCAACTTCAGCGCCACAGCCGTTTTCAGATAGCCCTCAATGCAAAGGCTCTAGACGCAAATATTGGTGTGAGAGCTAATTCAATCAAGGAAACACTGCATGTTGGTGAAGGGCATATTGAAGAAGGATCAGCCGAGTGGTCTTGTGGGAGAACAACTCCATTTGGCTCACTAACTTCACACACCATCAGGCTTCCAAGCAGCTCTCAAGGAAACTCAGTTTTCACACTCTATGCTTAGTGCCCTTTGAGTGCATTATCTAGGAATGAACCTGGTAGAGCATCCCACACAAACGAATGCTCCACATGCGGGTTTCACATGCCACCAACTCCACATTCACAGGCAACTTCAGCGCCACAGCCGTTTTCAGATAGCCCTCAATGCAAAGGCTCTAGACGCAAATATTGGTGTGAGAGCTAATTCAATCAAGGAAACACTGCATGTTGGTGAAGGGCATATTGAAGAAGGATCAGCCGAGTGGTTCTTGTGGGAGAACAACTCCATTTGGCTCACTAACTTCACACACCATCAGGCTTCCAAGCAGCTCTCAAGGAAACTCAGTTTTCACGCTCTATGCTTATTGCCCTTTGTATGGCTAGCGCTGAAATGAACCTGGTAGAGCATCCCACACAAACGAATGCTCCACATGCGGGTTTCACATGCCACCAACTCCACATTCACAGGCAACTTCAGCGCCACAGCCGTTTTCAGATAGCCCTCAATGCAAAGGCTCTAGACGCAAATATTGGTGTGAGAGCTAATTCAATCAAGGAAACACTGCATGTTGGTGAAGGGCATATTGAAGAAGGATCAGCCGAGTGGTTCTTGTGGGAGAACAACTCCATTTGGCTCACTAACTTCACACACCATCAGGCTTCCAAGCAGCTCTCAAGGAAACTCAGTTTTCACACTCTATGCTTTGTGCCCTTTGAGTGCCTAGGGCTGAAAGGAAGCTTGGTGAGCATCCCACACAAACGAATGCTCCACATGCGGGTTTCACATGCCACCAACTCCACATTCACAGGCAACTTCAGCGCCACAGCCGTTTTCAGATAGCCCTCAATGCAAAGGCTCTAGACGCAAATATTGGTGTGAGAGCTAATTCAATCAAGGAAACACTGCATGTTGGTGAAGGGCATATTGAAGAAGGATCAGCCGAGTGGTTCTTGTGGGAGAACAACTCCATTTGGCTCACTAACTTCACACACCATCAGGCTTCCAAGCAGCTCTCAAGGAAACTCAATTTTCACACTCTATGCTTAGTGCCCTTTGAGTGCATTATCTAGGAATGAACCTGGTAGAGCATCCCACACAAATGAATGCTCCACATGAGGGTTTCACATGCCACCAACTCCACATTCACAGGCAACTTCAGCGCCACAGCCGTTTTCAGATAGCCCTCAATGCAAAGGCTCTAGACGCAAATATTGGTGTGAGAGCTAATTCAATCAAGGAAACACTGCATGTTGGTGAAGGGCATATTGAAGAAGGATCAGCCGAGTGGTTCTTGTGATAGAACAACTCCATTTGGCTCACTAACTTCACACACCATCAGGCTTCCAAGCAGCTCTCAAGGAAACTCAGTTTTCACACTCTATGCTTAGTGCTCTTTGTGTGCCTAGGACTGAAATGAAGCTTGGTGAGCATCCCACACAAACCAATGCTCCACATGCGGGTTTCACATGTCACCAACTCCACATTCACAGGCAACTTCAGCGCCACAGCCGTTTTCAGATAGCCCTCAATGCAAAGGCTCTAGATGCAAATATTGGTGTGAGAGCTAATTCAATCAAGGAAACACTGCATGTTGGTGAAGGGCATATTGAAGAAGGATCAGCCGAGTGGTTCTTGTGGGAGAACAACTCCATTTGGCTCACTAACTTCACACACCATCAGGCTTCCAAGCAGCTCTCAAGGAAACTCAGTTTTCACACTCTATGCTTAGTGCCCTTTGAGTGCATTATCTAGGAATGAACCTGGTAGAGCATCCCACACAAACGAATGCTCCACATGCGGGTTTCACATGCCACCAACTCCACATTCACAGGCAACTTCAGCGCCACAGCCGTTTTCAGATAGCCCTCAATGCAAAGGCTCTAGACGCAAATATTGGTGTGAGAGCTAATTCAATCAAGGAAACACTGCATGTTGGTGAAGGGCATATTGAAGAAGGATCAGACGAGTGGTTCTTGTGGGAGAACAACTCCATTTGGCTCACTAACTTCACACACCATCAGGCTTCCAAGCAGCTCTCAAGGAAACTCAGTTTTCACACTCTATGCTTAGTGCCCTTTGAGTGCATTATCTAGGAATGAACCTGGTAGAGCATCCCACACAAACGAATGCTCCACATGCGGGTTTCACATGCCAGCAACTCCACATTCACAGGCAACTTCAGCGCCACAGCCGTTTTCAGATAGCCCTCAATGCAAAGGCTCTAGACGCAAATATTGGTGTGAGAGCTAATTCAAACAAGGAAACACTGCATGTTGGTGAAGGGCATATTGAAGAAGGATCAGCCGAGTGGTCTTGTGGGAGAACAACTCCATTTGGCTCACTAACTTCACACACCATCAGGCTTCCAAGCAGCTCTCAAGGAAACTCAGTTTTCACACTCTATGCTTAGTGCCCTTTGAGTGCATTATCTAGGAATGAACGTGGTAGAGCATCCCACACAAACGAATGCTCCACATGCGGGTTTCACATGCCACCAACTCCACATTCACAGGCAACTTCAGCGCCACAGCCGTTTTCAGATAACCCTCAATGCAAAGGTTCTAGACGCAAATATTGGTGTGAGAGCTAATTCAATCAAGGAAACACTGCCTGTTGGTGAAGGGCATATTGAAGAAGGATCAGCCGAGTGGTTCTTGTGGGAGAACAACTCCATTTGGCTCACTAACTTCACACACCGTCAGGCTTCCAAGCAGCTCTCAAGGAAACTCAGTTTTCACGCTCTATGCTTATTGCCCTTTGTATGGCTAGCGCTGAAATGAACCTGGTAGAGCATCCCACACAAACGAATGCTCCACATGCGGGTTTCACATGCCACCAACTCCACATTCACAGGCAACTTCAGCGCCACAGCCGTTTTCAGATAGCCCTCAATGCAAAGGCTCTAGACGCAAATATTGGTGTGAGAGCTAATTCAATCAAGGAAACACTGCATGTTGGTGAAGGGCATATTGAAGAAGGATCAGCCGAGTGGTTCTTGTGGGAGAACAACTCCATTTGGCTCACTAACTTCACACACCATCAGGCTTCCAAGCAGCTCTCAAGGAAACTAAGTTTTCACACTCTATGCTTTGTGCCCTTTGAGTGCCTAGGGCTGAAAGGAAGCTTGGTGAGCATCCCACACAAACGAATGCTCCACATGCGGGTTTCACATGCCACCAACTCCACATTCACAGGCAACTTCAGCGCCACAGCCGTTTTCAGATAGCCCTCAATGCAAAGGCTCTAGACGCAAATATTGGTGTGAGAGCTAATTCAATCAAGGAAACACTGCATGTTGGTGAAGGGCATATTGAAGAAGGATCAGCCGAGTGGTTCTTGTGGGAGAACAACTCCATTTGGCTCACTAACTTCACACACCATCAGGCTTCCAAGCAGCTCTCAAGGAAACTCAGTTTTCACACTCTATGCTAAGTGCTCTTTGTGTGCCTAGGACTGAAATGAAGCTTGGTCAGCATCCCACACAAACCAATGCTCCACATGCGGGTTTCACATGCCACCAACTCCACATTCACAGGCAACTTCAGCGCCACAGCCGTTTTCAGATAGCCCTCAATGCAAAGGCTCTAGACGCAAATATTGGTGTTAGAGCTAATTCAATCAAGGAAACACTGCATGTTGGTGAAGGGCATATTGAAGAAGGATCAGCCGAGTGGTTCTTGTGGGAGAACAACTCCATTTGGCTCACTAACTTCACACACCATCAGGCTTCCAAGCAGCTCTCAAGGAAACTCAGTTTTCACACTCTATGCTTAGTGCTCTTTGTGTGCCTAGGACTGAAATGAAGCTTGGTCAGCATCCCACACAAACGAATGCTCCACATGCGGGTTTCACATGCCACCAACTCCACATTCACAGGCAACTTCAGCGCCACAGCCGTTTTCAGATAGCCCTCAATGCAAAGGCTCTAGACGCAAATATTGGTGTGAGAGCTAATTCAATCAAGGAAACACTGCATGTTGGTGAAGGGCATATTGAAGAAGGATCAGCCGAGTGGTTCTTGTGGGAGAACAAGTCCATTTGGCTCACTAACTTCACACACCATCAGGCTTGCAAGCAGCTCTCAAGGAAACTCAGTTTTCACACTCTATGCTTAGTGCCCTTTGAGTGCATTATCTAGGAATGAACCTGGTAGAGCATCCCACACAAACGAATGCTCCACATGCGGGTTTCACATGCCACCAACTCCACATTCACAGGCAACTTCAGCGCCACAGCCGTTTTCAGATAGCCCTCAATGCAAAGGCTCTAGACGCAAATATTGGTGTGAGAGCTAATTCAATCAAGGAAACACTGCATGTTGGTGAAGGGCATATTGAAGAAGGATCAGCCGAGTGGTTCTTGTGGGAGAACAACTCCATTTGGCTCACTAACTTCACACACCATCAGGCTTCCAAACAGCTCTCAAGGAAACTCAGTTTTCACACTCTATGCTTAGTGCCCTTTGAGTGCATTATCTAGGAATGAACCTGGTAGAGCATCCCACACAAACGAATGCTCCACATGCGGGTTTCACATGCCACCAACTCCACATTCACAGGCAACTTCAGCGCCACAGCCGTTTTCAGATAGCCCTCAATGCAAAGGCTCTAGACGCAAATATTGGTGTGAGAGCTAATTCAATCAAGGAAACACTGCATGTTGGTGAAGGGCATATTGAAGAAGGATCTGCCGAGTGGTCTTGTGGGAGAACAACTCCATTTGGCTCACTAACTTCACACACCATCAGGCTTCCAAGCAGCTCTCAAGGAAACTCAGTTTTCACACTCTATGCTTAGTGCCCTTTGAGTGCATTATCTAGGAAAGAACCTGGTAGAGCATCCCACACAAACGAATGCTCCACATGCGGGTTTCACATGCCACCAACTCCACATTCACAGGCAACTTCAGCGCCACAGCCGTTTTCAGATAACCCTCAATGCAAAGGCTCTAGACGCAAATATTGGTGTGAGAGCTAATTCAATCAAGGAAACACTGCATGTTGGTGAAGGGCATATTGAAGAAGGATCAGCCGAGTGGTTCTTGTGGGAGAACAACTCCATTTGGCTCACTAACTTCACACACCATCAGGCTTCCAAGCAGCTCTCAAGGAAACTCAGTTTTCACGCTCTATGCTTATTGCCCTTTGTATGGCTAGCGCTGAAATGAACCTGGTAGAGCATCCCACACAAACGAATGCTCCACATGCGGGTTTCACATGCCACCAACTCCACATTCACAGGCAACTTCAGCGCCACAGCCGTTTTCAGATAGCCCTCAATGCAAAGGCTCTAGACGCAAATATTGGTGTGAGAGCTAATTCAATCAAGGAAACACTGCATGTTGGTGAAGGGCATATTTAAGAAGGATCAGCCGAGTGGTTCTTGTGGGAGAACAACTCCATTTGGCTCACTAACTTCACACACCATCAGGCTTCCAAGCAGCTCTCAAGGAAACTCAGTTTTCACACTCTATGCTTTGTGCCCTTTGAGTGCCTAGGGCTGAAAGGAAGCTTGGTGAGCATCCCACACAAACGAATGCTCCACATGCGGGTTTCACATGCCACCAACTCCACATTCACAGGCAACTTCAGCGCCACAGCCGTTTTCAGATAGCCCTCAATGCAAAGGCTCTAGACGCAAATATTGGTGTGAGAGCTAATTCAATCAAGGAAACACTGCATGTTGGTGAAGGGCATATTGAAGAAGGATCAGCCGAGTGGTTCTTGTGGGAGAACAACTCCATTTGGCTCACTAACTTCACACACCATCAGGCTTCCAAGCAGCTCTCAAGGAAACTCAGTTTTCACACTCTATGCTTAGTGCCCTTTGAGTGCATTATCTAGGAATGAACCTGGTAGAGCATCGCACACAAACGAATGCTCCACATGCGGGTTTCACATGCCACCAACTCCACATTCACAGGCAACTTCAGCGCCACAGCCGTTTTCAGATAGCCCTCAATGCAAAGGCTCTAGACGCAAATATTGGTGTGAGAGCTAATTCAATCAAGGAAACACTGCATGTTGGAGAAGGGCATATTGAAGAAGGATCAGCCGAGTGGTTCTTGTGATAGAACAACTCCATTTGGCTCACTAACTTCACACACCATCAGGCTTCCAAGCAGCTCTCAAGGAAACTCAGTTTTCACACTCTATGCTTAGTGCTCTTTGTGTGCCTAGGACTGAAATGAAGCTTGGTCAGCATCCCACACAAACGAATGCTCCACATGCGGGTTTCACATGCCACCAACTCCACATTCACAGGCAACTTCAGCGCCACAGCCGTTTTCAGATAGCCCTCAATGCAAAGGCTCTAGACGCAAATATTGGTGTGAGAGCTAATTCAATCAAGGAAACACTGCATGTTGGTGAAGGGCATATTGAAGAAGGATCAGCCGAGTGGTTCTTGTGGGAGAACAACTCCATTTGGCTCACTAACTTCACACACCATCAGGCTTCCAAGCAGCTCTCAAGGAAACTCAGTTTTCACACTCTATGCTAAGTGCTCTTTGTGTGCCTAGGACTGAAATGAAGCTTGGTCAGCATCCCACACAAACGAATGCTCCACATGCGGGTTTCACATGCCACCAACTCCACATTCACAGGCAACTTCAGCGCCACAGCCGTTTTCAGATAGCCCTCAATGCAAAGGCTCTAGACGCAAATATTGGTGTGAGAGCTAATTCAATCAAGGAAACACTGCATGTTGGTGAAGGGCATATTGAAGAAGGATCAGCCGAGTGGTTCTTGTGGGAGAACAACTCCATTTGGCTCACTAACTTCACACACCATCAGGCTTCCAAGCAGCTCTCAAGGAAACTCAGTTTTCACACTCTATGCTTAGTGCTCTTTGTGTGCCTAGGACTGAAATGAAGCTTGGTCAGCATCCCACACAAACGAATGCTCCACATGCGGGTTTCACATGCCAGCAACTCCACATTCACAGGCAACTTCAGCGCCACAGCCGTTTTCAGATAGCCCTCAATGCAAAGGCTCTAGACGCAAATATTGGTGTGAGAGCTAATTCAATCAAGGAAACACTGCATGTTGGTGAAGGGCATATTGAAGAAGGATCAGCCGAGTGGTTCTTGTGGTAGAACAACTCCATTTGGCTCACTAACTTCACACACCATCAGGCTTCCAAGCAGCTCTCAAGGAAACTCAGTTTTCACACTCTATGCTTAGTGCCCTTTGAGTGCATTATCTAGGAATGAACCTGGTAGAGCATCCCACACAAACGAATGCTCCACATGCGGGTTTCACATGCCACCAACTCCACATTCACAGGCAACTTCAGCGCCACAGCCGTTTTCAGATAGCCCTCAATGCAAAGGCTCTAGACGCAAATATTGGTGTGAGAGCTAATTCAATCAAGGAAACACTGCATGTTGGTGAAGGGCATATTGAAGAAGGATCAGCCGAGTGGTTCTTGTGGGAGAACAACTCCATTTGGCTCACTAACTTCACACACCATCAGGCTTCCAAACAGCTCTCAAGGAAACTCAGTTTTCACACTCTATGCTTAGTGCCCTTTGAGTGCATTATCTAGGAATGAACCTGGTAGAGCATCCCACACAAACGAATGCTCCACATGCGGGTTTCACATGCCACCAACTCCACATTCACAGGCAACTTCAGCGCCACAGCCGTTTTCAGATAGCCCTCAATGCAAAGGCTCTAGACGCAAATATTGGTGTGAGAGCTAATTCAATCAAGGAAACACTGCATGTTGGTGAAGGGCATATTGAAGAAGGATCAGCCGAGTGGTTCTTGTGGGAGAACAACTCCATTTGGCTCACTAACTTCACACACCATCAGGCTTCCAAGCAGCTCTCAAGGAAACTCAGTTTTCACACTCTATGCTTAGTGCCCTTTGAGTGCATTATCTAGGAATGAACCTGGTAGAGCATCCCACACAAACGAATGCTCCACATGCGGGTTTCACATGCCACCAACTCCACATTCACAGGCAACTTCAGCGCCACAGCCGTTTTCAGATAGCCCTCAATGCAAAGGCTCTAGACGCAAATATTGGTGTGAGAGCTAATTCAATCAAGGAAACACTGCATGTTGGTGAAGGGCATATTGAAGAAGGATCAGCCGAGTGGTTCTTGTGGGAGAACAACTCCATTTGGCTCACTAACTTCACACACCATCAGGCTTCCAAGCAGCTCTCAAGGAAACTCAGTTTTCACACTCTATGCTTAGTGCCCTTTGAGTGCATTATCTAGGAATGAACCTGGTAGAGCATCCCACACAAACGAATGCTCCACATGCGGGTTTCACATGCCACCAACTCCACATTCACAGGCAACTTCAGCGCCACAGCCGTTTTCAGATAGCCCTCAATGCAAAGGCTCTAGACGCAAATATTGGTGTGAGAGCTAATTCAATCAAGGAAACACTGCATGTTGGTGAAGGGCATATTGAAGAAGGATCAGCCGAGTGGTTCTTGTGGTAGAACAACTCCATTTGGCACACTAACTTCACACACCATCAGGCTTCCAAGCAGCTCTCAAGGAAACTCAGTTTTCACACTCTATGCTTAGTGCCCTTTGAGTGCATTATCTAGGAATGAACCTGGTAGAGCATCCCACACAAACGAATGCTCCACATGCGGGTTTCACATGCCACCAACTCCACATTCACAGGCAACTTCAGCGCCACAGCCGTTTTCAGATAGCCCTCAATGCAAAGGCTCTAGACGCAAATATTGGTGTGAGAGCTAATTCAATCAAGGAAACACTGCATGTTGGTGAAGGGCATATTGAAGAAGGATCAGCCGAGTGGTTCTTGTGGTAGAACAACTCCATTTGGCACACTAACTTCACACACCATCAGGCTTCCAAGCAGCTCTCAAGGAAACTCAGTTTTCACACTCTATGCTTAGTGCCCTTTGAGTGCATTATCTAGGAATGAACCTGGTAGAGCATCCCACACAAACGAATGCTCCACATGCGGGTTTCACATGCCACCAACTCCACATTCACAGGCAACTTCAGCGCCACAGCCGTTTTCAGATAGCCCTCAATGCAAAGGCTCTAGACGCAAATATTGGTGTGAGAGCTAATTCAATCAAGGAAACACTGCATGTTGGTGAAGGGCATATTGAAGAAGGATCAGCCGAGTGGTTCTTGTGGGAGAACAACTCCATTTGGCTCACTAACTTCACACACCATCAGGCTTCCAAACAGCTCTCAAGGAAACTCAGTTTTCACACTCTATGCTTAGTGCCCTTTGAGTGCATTATCTAGGAATGAACCTGGTAGAGCATCCCACACAAACGAATGCTCCACATGCGGGTTTCACATGCCACCAACTCCACATTCACAGGCAACTTCAGCGCCACAGCCGTTTTCAGATAGCCCTCAATGCAAAGGCTCTAGACGCAAATATTGGTGTGAGAGCTAATTCAATCAAGGAAACACTGCATGTTGGTGAAGGGCATATTGAAGAAGGATCAGCCGAGTGGTTCTTGTGGGAGAACAACTCCATTTGGCTCACTAACTTCACACACCATCAGGCTTCCAAGCAGCTCTCAAGGAAACTCAGTTTTCACACTCTATGCTTAGTGCCCTTTGAGTGCATTATCTAGGAATGAACCTGGTAGAGCATCCCACACAAACGAATGCTCCACATGCGGGTTTCACATGCCACCATATCTACATTCACAGGCAACTTCAGCGCCACAGCCGTTTTCAGATAGCCCTCAATGCAAAGGCTCTAGACGCAAATATTGGTGTGAGAGCTAATTCAATCAAGGAAACACTGCATGTTGGTGAAGGGCATATTGAAGAAGGATCAGCCGAGTGGTTCTTGTGGGAGAACAACTCCATTTGGCTCACTAACTTCACACACCATCAGGCTTCCAAGCAGCTCTCAAGGAAACTCAGTTTTCACACTCTATGCTTAGTGCCCTTTGAGTGCATTATCTAGGAATGAACCTGGTAGAGCATCCCACACAAACGAATGCTCCACATGCGGGTTTCACATGCCACCAACTCCACATTCACAGGCAACTTCAGCGCCACAGCCGTTTTCAGATAGCCCTCAATGCAAAGGCTCTAGACGCAAATATTGGTGTGAGAGCTAATTCAATCAAGGAAACACTGCATGTTGGTGAAGGGCATATTGAAGAAGGATCAGCCGAGTGGTTCTTGTGGGAGAACAACTCCATTTGGCTCACTAACTTCACACACCATCAGGCTTCCAAGCAGCTCTCAAGGAAACTCAGTTTTCACACTCTATGCTTAGTGCCCTTTGAGTGCATTATCTAGGAATGAACCTGGTAGAGCATCCCACACAAACGAATGCTCCACATGCGGGTTTCACATGCCACCAACTCCACATTCACAGGCAACTTCAGCGCCACAGCCGTTTTCAGATAGCCCTCAATGCAAAGGCTCTAGACGCAAATATTGGTGTGAGAGCTAATTCAATCAAGGAAACACTGCATGTTGGTGAAGGGCATATTGAAGAAGGATCAGCCGAGTGGTTCTTGTGGGAGAACAACTCCATTTGGCTCACTAACTTCACACACCATTAGGCTTCCAAACAGCTCTCAAGGAAACTCAGTTTTCACACTCTATGCTTAGTGCCCTTTGAGTGAATTATCTAGGAATGAACCTGGTAGAGCATCCCACACAAACGAATGCTCCACATGCGGGTTTCACATGCCACCAACTCCACATTCACAGGCAACTTCAGCGCCACAGCCGTTTTCAGACAGCCCTCAATGCAAAGGCTCTAGACGCAAATATTGGTGTGAGAGCTAATTCAATCAAGGAAACACTGCATGTTGGTGAAGGGCATATTGAAGAAGGATCAGCCGAGTGTTCTTGTGGGAGAACAACTCCATTTGGCTCACTAACTTCACACACCATCAGGCTTCCAAGCAGCTCTCAAGGAAACTCAGTTTTCACGCTCTATGCTTAGTGCCCTTTGTATGGCTAGGACTGAAATGAACCTGGTAGAGCATCCCACACAAACGAATGCTCCACATGCGGGTTTCACATGCCACCAACTCCACATTCACAGGCAACTTCAGCGCCACAGCCGTTTTCAGATAGCCCTCAATGCAAAGGCTCTAGACGCAAATATTGGTGTGAGAGCTAATTCAATCAAGGAAACACTGCATGTTGGTGAAGGGCATATTGAAGAAGGATCAGCCGAGTGGTTCTTGTGGGAGAACAACTCCATTTGGCTCACTAACTTCACACACCCATCAGGCTTCCAAGCAGCTCTCAAGGAAACTCAGTTTTCACACTCTATGCTTAGTGCCCTTTGAGTGCATTATCTAGGAATGAACCTGGTAGAGCATCCCACACAAACGAATGCTCCACATGCGGGTTTCACATGCCACCAAATCCACATTCACAGGCAACTTCAGCGCCACAGCCGTTTTCAGATAGCCCTCAATGCAAAGGCTCTAGACGCAAATATTGGTGTGAGAGCTAATTCAATCAAGGAAACACTGCATGTTGGTGAAGGGCATATTGAAGAAGGATCAGCGAGTGGTTCTTGTGGGAGAACAACTCCATTTGGCTCACTAACTTCACACACCATCAGGCTTCCAAGCAGCTCTCAAGGAAACTCAGTTATCACACTCTATGCTTAGTGCCCTTTGAGTGCATTATCTAGGAATGAACCTGGTAGAGCATCCCACACAAACGAATGCTCCACATGCGGGTTTCACATGCCACCAACTCCACATTCACAGGCAACTTCAGCGCCACAGCCGTTTTCAGATAGCCCTCAATGCAAAGGCTCTAGACGCAAATATTGGTGTGAGAGCTAATTCAATCAAGGAAACACTGCATGTTGGTGAAGGGCATATTGAAGAAGGATCAGCCGAGTGGTTCTTGTGATAGAACAACTCCATTTGGCTCACTAACTTCACACACCATCAGGCTTCCAAGCAGCTCTCAAGGAAACTCAGTTTTCACACTCTATGCTTAGTGCCCTTTGTGTGCCTAGGACTGAAATGAAGCTTGGTCAGCATCCCACACAAACCAATGCTCCACATGCGGGTTTCACATGCCACCACTCCACATTCACAGGCAACTTCAGCGCCACAGCCGTTTTCAGATAGCCCTCAATGCAAAGGCTCTAGACGCAAATATTGGTGTGAGAGCTAATTCAATCAACGAAACACTGCATGTTGGTGAAGGGCATATTGAAGAAGGATCAGCCGAGTGGTTCTTGTGGGAGAACAACTCCATTTGGCTCACTAACTTCACACACCATCAGGCTTCCAAGCAGCTCTCAAGGAACTCAGTTTTCACACTCTATGCTTAGTGCCCTTGTATGGCTAGGACTGAAATGAACCTGGTAGAGCATCCCACACAAACGAATGCTCCACATGCGGGTTTCACATGCCACCAACTCCACATTCACAGGCAACTTCAGCGCCACAGCCGTTTTCAGATAGCCCTCAATGCAAAGGCTCTAGACGCAAATATTGGTGTGAGAGCTAATTCAATCAAGGAAACACTGCATGTTGGTGAAGGGCATATTGAAGAAGGATCAGCCGAGTGGTTCTTGTGGGAGAACAACTCCATTTGGCTCACTAACTTCACACACCATCAGGCTTCCAAGCAGCTCTCAAGGAAACTCAGTTTTCACACTCTATGCTTAGTGCCCTTTGAGTGCATTATCTAGGAATGAACCTGGTAGAGCATCCCACACAAACGAATGCTCCACATGCGGGTTTCACATGCCACCAACTCCACATTCACAGGCAACTTCAGCGCCACAGCCGTTTTCAGATAGCCCTCAATGCAAAGGCTCTAGACGCAAATATTGGTGTGAGAGCTAATTCAATCAAGGAAACACTGCATGTTGGTGAAGGGCATATTGAAGAAGGATCAGCCGAGTGGTTCTTGTGGGAGAACAACTCCATTTGGCTCACTAACTTCACACACCATCAGGCTTCCAAGCAGCTCTCAAGGAAACTCAGTTTTCACACTCTATGCTTAGTGCCCTTTGAGTGCATTATCTAGGAATGAACCTGGTAGAGCATCCCACACAAACGAATGCTCCACATGCGGGTTTCACATGCCACCAACTCCACATTCACAGGCAACTTCAGCGCCACAGCCGTTTTCAGATAGCCCTCAATGCAAAGGCTCTAGACGCAAATATTGGTGTGAGAGCTAATTCAATCAAGGAAACACTGCATGTTGGTGAAGGGCATATTGAAGAAGGATCAGCCGAGTGGTTCTTGTGATAGAACAACTCCATTTGGCTCACTAACTTCACACACCATCAGGCTTCCAAGCAGCTCTCAAGGAAACTCAGTTTTCACACTCTATGCTTAGTGCTCTTTGTGTGCCTAGGACTGAAATGAAGCTTGGTCAGCATCCCACACAAACCAATGCTCCACATGCGGGTTTCACATGCCACCAACTCCACATTCACAGGCAACTTCAGCGCCACAGCCGTTTCAGATAGCCCTCAATGCAAAGGCTCTAGACGCAAATATTGGTGTGAGAGCTAATTCAATCAACGAAACACTGCATGTTGGTGAAGGGCATATTGAAGAAGGATCAGCGAGTGGTTCTTGTGGGAGAACAACTCCATTTGGCTCACTAACTTCACACACCATCAGGCTTCCAAGCAGCTCTCAAGGAAACTCAGTTTTCATACTCTATGCTTAGTGCCCTTGTATGGCTAGGACTGAAATGAACCTGGTAGAGCATCCCACACAAATGAATGCTCCACATGCGGGTTTCACATGCCACCAACTCCACATTCACAGGCAACTTCAGCGCCACAGCCGTTTTCAGATAGCCCTCAATGCAAAGGCTCTAGACGCAAATATTGGTGTGAGAGCTAATTCAATCAAGGAAACACTGCATGTTGGTGAAGGGCATATTGAAGAAGGATCAGCCGAGTGGTTCTTGTGGGAGAACAACTCCATTTGGCTCACTAACTTCACACACCATCAGGCTTCCAAGCAGCTCTCAAGGAAACTCAGTTTTCACACTCTATGCTTAGTGCCCTTTGAGTGCATTATCTAGGAATGAACCTGGTAGAGCATCCCACACAAACGAATGCTCCACATGCGGGTTTCACATGCCACCAACTCCACATTCACAGGCAACTTCAGCGCCACAGCCGTTTTCAGATAGCCCTCAATGCAAAGGCTCTAGACGCAAATATTGGTGTGAGAGCTAATTCAATCAAGGAAACACTGCATGTTGGTGAAGGGCATATTGAAGAAGGATCAGCCGAGTGGTTCTTGTGGGAGAACAACTCCATTTGGCTCACTAACTTCACACACCATCAGGCTTCCAAGCAGCTCTCAAGGAAACTCAGTTTCACACTCTATGCTTAGTGCCCTTTGAGTGCATTATCTAGGAATGAACCTGGTAGAGCATCCCACACAAACGAATGCTCCACATGCGGGTTTCACCTACCACACATGCACCAACTCCACATTCACAGGCAACTTCAGCGCCACAGCCGTTTTCAGATAGCCCTCAATGCAAAGGCTCTAGACGCAAATATTGGTGTGAGAGCTAATTCAATCAAGGAAACACTGCATGTTGGTGAAGGGCATATTGAAGAAGGATCAGCCGAGTGGTTCTTGTGGGAGAACAACTCCATTTGGCTCACTAACTTCACACACCATCAGGCTTCCAAGCAGCTCTCAAGGAAACTCAGTTTTTCACACTCTATGCTTAGTGCCCTTGAGTGCATTATCTAGGAATGAACCTGGTAGAGCATCCCACACAAACGAATGCTCCACATGCGGGTTTCACATGCCACCAACTCCACATTCACAGGCAACTTCAGCGCCACAGCCGTTTTCAGATAGCCCTCAATGCAAAGGCTCTAGACGCAAATATTGGTGTGAGAGCTAATTCAATCAAGGAAACACTGCATGTTGGTGAAGGGCATATTGAAGAAGGATCAGCCGAGTGGTTCTTGTGGGAGAACAACTCCATTTGGCTCACTAACTTCACACACCATCAGGCTTCCAAACAGCTCTCAAGGAAACTCAGTTTTCACACTCTATGCTTAGTGCCCTTTGAGTGCATTATCTAGGAATGAACCTGGTAGAGCATCCCACACAAACGAATGCTCCACATGCGGGTTTCACATGCCACCAACTCCACATTCACAGGCAACTTCAGCGCCACAGCCGTTTTCAGATAGCCCTCAATGCAAAGGCTCTAGACGCAAATATTGGTGTGAGAGCTAATTCAATCAAGGAAACACTGCATGTTGGTGAAGGGCATATTGAAGAAGGATCAGCCGAGTGGTTCTTGTGGGAGAACAACTCCATTTGGCTCACTAACTTCACACACCATCAGGCTTCCAAGCAGCTCTCAAGGAAACTCAGTTTTCACACTCTATGCTTAGTGCCCTTTGAGTGCATTATCTAGGAATGAACCTGGTAGAGCATCCCCGCACAAACGAATGCTCCACATGCGGGTTTCACATGCCACCAACTCCACATTCACAGGCAACTTCAGCGCCACAGCCGTTTTCAGATAGCCCTCAATGCAAAGGCTCTAGACGCAAATATTGGTGTGAGAGCTAATTCAATCAAGGAACACTGCATGTTGGTGAAGGGCATATTAAAGAAGGATCAGCCGAGTGGTTCTTGTGGGAGAACAACTCCATTTGGCTCACTAACTTCACACACCATCAGGCTTCCAAGCAGCTCTCAAGGAAACTCAGTTTTCACACTCTATGCTTCGTGCCCTTTGTGTGCCTAGGACTGAAATGAAGCTTGGTCAGCATCCCACACAAACGAATGCTCCACATGCGGGTTTCACATGCCACCAACTCCACATTCACAGGCAACTTCAGCGCCACAGCCGTTTTCAGATAGCCCTCAATGCAAAGGCTCTAGACGCAAATATTGGTGTGAGAGCTAATTCAATCAAGGAAACACTGCATGTTGGTGAAGGGCATATTGAAGAAGGATCAGCCGAGTGGTTCTTGTGGGAGAACAACTCCATTTGCTCACTAACTTCACACACCATCAGGCTTCCAAGCAGCTCTCAAGGAAACTCAGTTTTCACACTCTATGCTTAGTGCCCTTTGAGTGCATTATCTAGGAATGAACCTGGTAGAGCATCCCACACAAACGAATGCTCCACATGCGGGTTTCACATGCCACCAACTCCACATTCACAGGCAACTTCAGCGCCACAGCCGTTTTCAGATAGCCCTCAATGCAAAGGCTCTAGACGCAAATATTGGTGTGAGAGCTAATTCAATCAAGGAAACACTGCATGTTGGTGAAGGGCATATTGAAGAAGGATCAGCCGAGTGGTTCTTGTGGGAGAACAACTCCATTTGGCTCACTAACTTCACACACCATTAGGCTTCCAAACAGCTCTCAAGGAAACTCAGTTTTCACACTCTATGCTTAGTGCCCTTTGAGTGAATTATCTAGGAATGAACCTGGTAGAGCATCCCACACAAACGAATGCTCCACATGCGGGTTTCACATGCCACCAACTCCACATTCACAGGCAACTTCAGCGCCACAGCCGTTTTCAGACAGCCCTCAATGCAAAGGCTCTAGACGCAAATATTGGTGTGAGAGCTAATCAATCAAGGAAACACTGCATGTTGGTGAAGGGCATATTGAAGAAGGATCAGCCGAGTGGTTCTTGTGGGAGAACAACTCCATTTGGCTCACTAACTTCACACACCATCAGGCTTCCAAGCAGCTCTCAAGGAAACTCAGTTTCACGCTCTATGCTTAGTGCCCTTTGTATGGCTAGGACTGAAATGAACCTGGTAGAGCATCCCACACAACGAATGCTCCACATGCGGGTTTCACATGCCACCAACTCCACATTCACAGGCAACTTCAGCGCCACAGCCATTTTCAGATAGCCCTCAATGCAAAGGCTCTAGACGCAAATATTGGTGTGAGAGCTAATTCAATCAAGGAAACACTGCATGTTGGTGAAGGGCATATTGAAGAAGGATCAGCCGAGTGGTTCTTGTGGGAGAACAACTCCATTTGGCTCACTAACTTCACACACCATCAGGCTTCCAAGCAGCTCTCAAGGAAACTCAGTTTCACACTCTATGCTTAGTGCCCTTTGAGTGCATTA
>NW_026700198.1:0-60308 GCF_030435755.1 Ochotona princeps
GAATGCTCCACATGCGGGTTTCACATGCCACCAACTCCACATTCACAGGCAACTTCAGCGCCACAGACGTTTTCAGATAGCCCTCAATGCAAAGGCTCTAGACGCAAATATTGGTGTGAGAGCTAATTCAATCAAGGAAACACTGCATGTTGGTGAAGGGCATATTGAAGAAGGATCAGCCGAGTGGTTCTTGTGGGAGAACAACTCCATTTGGCTCACTAACGTCACACACCATCAGGCTTCCAAGCAGCTCTCAAGGAAACTCAGTTTTCACACTCTATGCTTAGTGCCCTTTGAGTGCATTATCTAGGAATGAACCTGGTAGAGCATCCCACACAAACGAATGCTCCACATGCGGGTTTCACATGCCACCAACTCCACATTCACAGGCAACTTCAGCGCCACAGCCGTTTTCAGATAGCCCTCAATGCAAAGGCTCTAGACGCAAATATTGGTGTGAGAGCTAATTCAATCAAGGAAACACTGCATGTTGGTGAAGGGCATATTGAAGAAGGATCAGCCGAGTGGTTCTTGTGGGAGAACAACTCCATTTGGCTCACTAACTTCACACACCATCAGGCTTCCAAGCTGCTCTCAAGGAAACTCAGTTTTCACACTCTATGCTTAGTGCCCTTTGAGTGCATTATCTAGGAATGAACCTGGTAGAGCATCCCACACAAACGAATGCTCCACATGCGGGTTTCACATGCCACCAACTCCACATTCACAGGCAACTTCAGCGCCACAGCCGTTTTCAGATAGCCCTCAATGCAAAGGCTCTAGACGCAAATATTGGTGTGAGAGCTAATTCAATCAAGGAAACACTGCATGTTGGTGAAGGGCATATTGAAGAAGGATCAGCCGAGTGGTTCTTGTGGGAGAACAACTCCATTTGGCTCACTAACGTCACACACCATCAGGCTTCCAAGCAGCTCTCAAGGAAACTCAGTTTTCACACTCTATGCTTAGTGCCCTTTGAGTGCATTATCTAGGAATGAACCTGGTAGAGCATCCCACACAAACGAATGCTCCACATGCGGGTTTCACATGCCACCAACTCCACATTCACAGGCAACTTCAGCGCCACAGCCGTTTTCAGATAGCCCTCAATGCAAAGGCTCTAGACGCAAATATTGGTGTGAGAGCTAATTCAATCAAGGAAACACTGCATGTTGGTGAAGGGCATATTGAAGAAGGATCAGCCGAGTGGTTCTTGTGGGAGAACAACTCCATTTGGCTCACTAACTTCACACACCATCAGGCTTCCAAGCAGCTCTCAAGGAAACTCAGTTTTCACACTCTATGCTTAGTGCCCTTTCTTTGGCTACGACTGAAATGAACCTGGTAGAGCATCCCACACAAACGAATGCTCCACATGCGGGTTTCACATGCCACCAACTCCACATTCACAGGCAACTTCAGCGCCACAGCCGTTTTCAGATAGCCCTCAATGCAAAGGCTCTAGACGCAAATATTGGTGTGAGAGCTAATTCAATCAAGGAAACACTGCATGTTGGTGAAGGGCATATTGAAGAAGGATCAGCCGAGTGGTTCTTGTGGGAGAACAACTCCATTTGGCTCACTAACGTCACACACCATCAGGCTTCCAAGCAGCTCTCAAGGAAACTCAGTTTTCACACTCTATGCTTAGTGCCCTTTGAGTGCATTATCTAGGAATGAACCTGGTAGAGCATCCCACACAAACGAATGCTCCACATGCGGGTTTCACATGCCACCAACTCCACATTCACAGGCAACTTCAGCGCCACAGACGTTTTCAGATAGCCCTCAATGCAAAGGCTCTAGACGCAAATATTGGTGTGAGAGCTAATTCAATCAAGGAAACACTGCATGTTGGTGAAGGGCATATTGAAGAAGGATCAGCCGAGTGGTTCTTGTGGGAGAACAACTCCATTTGGCTCACTAACGTCACACACCATCAGGCTTCCAAGCAGCTCTCAAAGAAACTCAGTTTTCACACTCTATGCTTAGTGCCCTTTGAGTGCATTATCTAGGAATGAACCTGGTAGAGCATCCCACACAAACGAATGCTCCACATGCGGGTTTCACATGCCACCAACTCCACATTCACAGGCAACTTCAGCGCCACAGCCGTTTTCAGATAGCCCTCAATGCAAAGGCTCTAGACGCAAATATTGGTGTGAGAGCTAATTCAATCAAGGAAACACTGCATGTTGGTGAAGGGCATATTGAAGAAGGATCAGCCGAGTGGTTCTTGTGGGAGAACAACTCCATTTGGCTCACTAACTTCACACACCATCAGGCTTCCAAGCTGCTCTCAAGGAAACTCAGTTTTCACACTCTATGCTTAGTGCCCTTTGAGTGCATTATCTAGGAATGAACCTGGTAGAGCATCCCACACAAACGAATGCTCCACATGCGGGTTTCACATGCCACCAACTCCACATTCACAGGCAACTTCAGCGCCACAGCCGTTTTCAGATAGCCCTCAATGCAAAGGCTCTAGACGCAAATATTGGTGTGAGAGCTAATTCAATCAAGGAAACACTGCATGTTGGTGAAGGGCATATTGAAGAAGGATCAGCCGAGTGGTTCTTGTGGGAGAACAACTCCATTTGGCTCACTAACGTCACACACCATCAGGCTTCCAAGCAGCTCTCAAGGAAACTCAGTTTTCACACTCTATGCTTAGTGCCCTTTGAGTGCATTATCTAGGAATGAACCTGGTAGAGCATCCCACACAAACGAATGCTCCACATGCGGGTTTCACATGCCACCAACTCCACATTCACAGGCAACTTCAGCGCCACAGCCGTTTTCAGATAGCCCTCAATGCAAAGGCTCTAGACGCAAATATTGGTGTGAGAGCTAATTCAATCAAGGAAACACTGCATGTTGGTGAAGGGCATATTGAAGAAGGATCAGCCGAGTGGTTCTTGTGGGAGAACAACTCCATTTGGCTCACTAACTTCACACACCATCAGGCTTCCAAGCAGCTCTCAAGGAAACTCAGTTTTCACACTCTATGCTTAGTGCCCTTTCTTTGGCTACGACTGAAATGAACCTGGTAGAGCATCCCACACAAACGAATGCTCCACATGCGGGTTTCACATGCCACCAACTCCACATTCACAGGCAACTTCAGCGCCACAGCCGTTTTCAGATAGCCCTCAAAGCAAAGGCTCTAGACGCAAATATTGGTGTGAGAGCTAATTCAATCAAGGAAACACTGCATGTTGGTGAAGGGCATATTGAAGAAGGATCAGCCGAGTGGTTCTTGTGGGAGAACAACTCCATTTGGCTCACTAACGTCACACACCATCAGGCTTCCAAGCAGCTCTCAAAGAAACTCAGTTTTCACACTCTATGCTTAGTGCCCTTTGAGTGCATTATCTAGGAATGAACCTGGTAGAGCATCCCACACAAACGAATGCTCCACATGCGGGTTTCACATGCCAGCAACTCCACATTCACAGGCAACTTCAGCGCCACAGCCGTTTTCAGATAGCCCTCAATGCAAAGGCTCTAGACGCAAATATTGGTGTGAGAGCTAATTCAATCAAGGAAACACTGCATGTTGGTGAAGGGCATATTGAAGAAGGATCAGCCGAGTGGTTCTTGTGGGAGAACAACTCCATTTGGCTCACTAACTTCACACACCATCAGGCTTCCAAGCAGCTCTCAAGGAAACTCAGTTTTCACACTCTATGCTTAGTGCCCTTTGAGTGCCTAGGACTGAAATGAAGCTTGGATAGCATCCCACATAAACGAATGCTCCACATGCGGGTTTCACATGCCACCAACTCCACATTCACAGGCAACTTCAGCGCCACAGCCGTTTTCAGATAGTCCTCAATGCAAAGGCTCTAGACGCAAATATTGGTGTGAGAGCTAATTCAATCAAGGAAACACTGCATGTTGGTGAAGGGCATATTGAAGAAGGATCAGCCGAGTGGTTCTTGTGGGAGAACAACTCCATTTGGCTCACTAACTTCACACACCATCAGGCTTCCAAGCAGCTCTCAAGGAAACTCAGTTTTCACACTCTATGCTTAGTGCCCTTTGAGTGCATTATCTAGGAATGAACCTGGTAGAGCATCCCACACAAACGAATGCTCCACATGCGGGTTTCACATGCCACCAACTCCACATTCACAGGCAACTTCAGCGCCACAGACGTTTTCAGATAGCCCTCAATGCAAAGGCTCTAGACGCAAATATTGGTGTGAGAGCTAATTCAATCAAGGAAACACTGCATGTTGGTGAAGGGCATATTGAAGAAGGATCAGCCGAGTGGTTCTTGTGGGAGAACAACTCCATTTGGCTCACTAACGTCACACACCATCAGGCTTCCAAGCAGCTCTCAAGGAAACTCAGTTTTCACACTCTATGCTTAGTGCCCTTTGAGTGCCTAGGACTGAAAGGAAGCTTGGAGAGCATCCCACATAAACGAATGCTCCACATGCGGGTTTCACATGCCACCAACTCCACATTCACAGGCAACTTCAGCGCCACAGCCGTTTTCAGATAGCCCTCAATGCAAAGGCTCTAGACGCAAATATTGGTGTGAGAGCTAATTCAATCAAGGAAACACTGCATGTTGGTGAAGGGCATATTGAAGAAGGATCAGCCGAGTGGTTCTTGTGGGAGAACAACTCCATTTGGCTCACTAACTTCACACACCATCAGGCTTCCAAGCAGCTCTCAAGGAAACTCAGTTTTCACACTCTATGCTTAGTGCCCTTTGAGTGCATTATCTAGGAATGAACCTGGTAGAGCATCCCACACAAACGAATGCTCCACATGCGGGTTTCACATGCCACCAACTCCACATTCACAGGCAACTTCAGCGCCACAGCCGTTTTCAGATAGCCCTCAATGCAAAGGCTCTAGACGCAAATATTGGTGTGAGAGCTAATTCAATCAAGGAAACACTGCATGTTGGTGAAGGGCATATTGAAGAAGGATCAGCCGAGTGGTTCTTGTGGGAGAACAACTCCATTTGGCTCACTAACGTCACACACCATCAGGCTTCCAAGCAGCTCTCAAGGAAACTCAGTTTTCACACTCTATGCTTAGTGCCCTTTGAGTGCCTAGGACTGAAAGGAAGCTTGGAGAGCATCCCACATAAACGAATGCTCCACATGCGGGTTTCACATGCCACCAACTCCACATTCACAGGCAACTTCAGCGCCACAGCCGTTTTCAGATAGCCCTCAATGCAAAGGCTCTAGACGCAAATATTGGTGTGAGAGTTAATTCAATCAAGGAAACACTGCATGTTGGTGAAGGGCATATTGAAGAAGGATCAGCCGAGTGGTTCTTGTGGGAGAACAACTCCATTTGGCTCACTAACTTCACACACCATCAGGCTTCCAAGCAGCTCTCAAGGAAACTCAGTTTTCACACTCTATGCTTAGTGCCCTTTCTTTGGCTATGACTGAAACGAACCTGGTAGAGCATCCCACACAAACGAATGCTCCACATGCGGGTTTCACATGCCACCAACTCCACATTCACAGGCAACTTCAGCGCCACCACCGTTTTCAGATAGCCCTCAATGCAAAGGCTCTAGAGGCAAATATTGGTGTGAGAGCTAATTCAATCAAGGAAACACTGCATGTTGGTGAAGGGCATATTGAAGAAGGATCAGCCGAGTGGTTCTTGTGGGAGAACAACTCCATTTGGCTCACTAACTTCACACACCATCAGGCTTCCAAGCAGCTCTCAAGGAAACTCAGTTTTCACACTCTATGCTTAGTGCCCTTTCTTTGGCTACGACTGAAATGAACCTGGTAGAGCATCCCACACAAACGAATGCTCCACATGCGGGTTTCACATGCCACCAACTCCACATTCACAGGCAACTTCAGCGCCACAGCCGTTTTCAGATAGCCCTCAAAGCAAAGGCTCTAGACGCAAATATTGGTGTGAGAGCTAATTCAATCAAGGAAACACTGCATGTTGGTGAAGGGCATATTGAAGAAGGATCAGCCGAGTGGTTCTTGTGGGAGAACAACTCCATTTGGCTCACTAACGTCACACACCATCAGGCTTCCAAGCAGCTCTCAAGGAAACTCAGTTTTCACACTCTACGCTTAGTGCCGTTTGAGTGCCTAGGACTGAAATGAAGTTTGGTCAGCATCCCACACAAACGAATGCTCCACATGCGGGTTTCACATGCCACCAACTCCACATTCACAGGCAACTTCAGCGCCACAGCCATTTTCAGATAGCCCTCAATGCAAAGGCTCTAGACGCAAATATTGGTGTGAGAGCTAATTCAATCAAGGAAACACTGCATGTTGGTGAAGGGCATATTGAAGAAGGATCAGCCGAGTGGTTCTTGTGGGAGAACAACTCCATTTGGCTCACTAACGTCACACACCATCAGGCTTCCAAGCAGCTCTCAAAGAAACTCAGTTTTCACACTCTATGCTTAGTGCCCTTTGAGTGCATTATCTAGGAATGAACCTGGTAGAGCATCCCACACAAACGAATGCTCCACATGCGGGTTTCACATGCCAGCAACTCCACATTCACAGGCAACTTCAGCGCCACAGCCGTTTTCAGATAGCCCTCAATGCAAAGGCTCTAGACGCAAATATTGGTGTGAGAGCTAATTCAATCAAGGAAACACTGCATGTTGGTGAAGGGCATATTGAAGAAGGATCAGCCGAGTGGTTCTTGTGGGAGAACAACTCCATTTGGCTCACTAACTTCACACACCATCAGGCTTCCAAGCAGCTCTCAAGGAAACTCAGTTTTCACACTCTATGCTTAGTGCCCTTTGAGTGCCTAGGACTGAAATGAAGCTTGGATAGCATCCCACATAAACGAATGCTCCACATGCGGGTTTCACATGCCACCAACTCCACATTCACAGGCAACTTCAGCGCCACAGCCGTTTTCAGATAGTCCTCAATGCAAAGGCTCTAGACGCAAATATTGGTGTGAGAGCTAATTCAATCAAGGAAACACTGCATGTTGGTGAAGGGCATATTGAAGAAGGATCAGCCGAGTGGTTCTTGTGGGAGAACAACTCCATTTGGCTCACTAACTTCACACACCATCAGGCTTCCAAGCAGCTCTCAAGGAAACTCAGTTTTCACACTCTATGCTTAGTGCCCTTTGAGTGCATTATCTAGGAATGAACCTGGTAGAGCATCCCACACAAACGAATGCTCCACATGCGGGTTTCACATGCCACCAACTCCACATTCACAGGCAACTTCAGCGCCACAGACGTTTTCAGATAGCCCTCAATGCAAAGGCTCTAGACGCAAATATTGGTGTGAGAGCTAATTCAATCAAGGAAACACTGCATGTTGGTGAAGGGCATATTGAAGAAGGATCAGCCGAGTGGTTCTTGTGGGAGAACAACTCCATTTGGCTCACTAACGTCACACACCATCAGGCTTCCAAGCAGCTCTCAAGGAAACTCAGTTTTCACACTCTATGCTTAGTGCCCTTTGAGTGCCTAGGACTGAAAGGAAGCTTGGAGAGCATCCCACATAAACGAATGCTCCACATGCGGGTTTCACATGCCACCAACTCCACATTCACAGGCAACTTCAGCGCCACAGCCGTTTTCAGATAGCCCTCAATGCAAAGGCTCTAGACGCAAATATTGGTGTGAGAGCTAATTCAATCAAGGAAACACTGCATGTTGGTGAAGGGCATATTGAAGAAGGATCAGCCGAGTGGTTCTTGTGGGAGAACAACTCCATTTGGCTCACTAACTTCACACACCATCAGGCTTCCAAGCAGCTCTCAAGGAAACTCAGTTTTCACACTCTATGCTTAGTGCCCTTTGAGTGCATTATCTAGGAATGAACCTGGTAGAGCATCCCACACAAACGAATGCTCCACATGCGGGTTTCACATGCCACCAACTCCACATTCACAGGCAACTTCAGCGCCACAGCCGTTTTCAGATAGCCCTCAATGCAAAGGCTCTAGACGCAAATATTGGTGTGAGAGCTAATTCAATCAAGGAAACACTGCATGTTGGTGAAGGGCATATTGAAGAAGGATCAGCCGAGTGGTTCTTGTGGGAGAACAACTCCATTTGGCTCACTAACGTCACACACCATCAGGCTTCCAAGCAGCTCTCAAGGAAACTCAGTTTTCACACTCTATGCTTAGTGCCCTTTGAGTGCCTAGGACTGAAAGGAAGCTTGGAGAGCATCCCACATAAACGAATGCTCCACATGCGGGTTTCACATGCCACCAACTCCACATTCACAGGCAACTTCAGCGCCACAGCCGTTTTCAGATAGCCCTCAATGCAAAGGCTCTAGACGCAAATATTGGTGTGAGAGTTAATTCAATCAAGGAAACACTGCATGTTGGTGAAGGGCATATTGAAGAAGGATCAGCCGAGTGGTTCTTGTGGGAGAACAACTCCATTTGGCTCACTAACTTCACACACCATCAGGCTTCCAAGCAGCTCTCAAGGAAACTCAGTTTTCACACTCTATGCTTAGTGCCCTTTCTTTGGCTATGACTGAAACGAACCTGGTAGAGCATCCCACACAAACGAATGCTCCACATGCGGGTTTCACATGCCACCAACTCCACATTCACAGGCAACTTCAGCGCCACCACCGTTTTCAGATAGCCCTCAATGCAAAGGCTCTAGAGGCAAATATTGGTGTGAGAGCTAATTCAATCAAGGAAACACTGCATGTTGGTGAAGGGCATATTGAAGAAGGATCAGCCGAGTGGTTCTTGTGGGAGAACAACTCCATTTGGCTCACTAACTTCACACACCATCAGGCTTCCAAGCAGCTCTCAAGGAAACTCAGTTTTCACACTCTATGCTTAGTGCCCTTTCTTTGGCTACGACTGAAATGAACCTGGTAGAGCATCCCACACAAACGAATGCTCCACATGCGGGTTTCACATGCCACCAACTCCACATTCACAGGCAACTTCAGCGCCACAGCCGTTTTCAGATAGCCCTCAAAGCAAAGGCTCTAGACGCAAATATTGGTGTGAGAGCTAATTCAATCAAGGAAACACTGCATGTTGGTGAAGGGCATATTGAAGAAGGATCAGCCGAGTGGTTCTTGTGGGAGAACAACTCCATTTGGCTCACTAACGTCACACACCATCAGGCTTCCAAGCAGCTCTCAAGGAAACTCAGTTTTCACACTCTATGCTTAGTGCCCTTTGAGTGCATTATCTAGGAATGAACCTGGTAGAGCATCCCACACAAACGAATGCTCCACATGCGGGTTTCACATGCCACCAACTCCACATTCACAGGCAACTTCAGCGCCACAGCCGTTTTCAGATAGCCCTCAATGCAAAGGCTCTAGACGCAAATATTGGTGTGAGAGCTAATTCAATCAAGGAAACACTGCATGTTGGTGAAGGGCATATTGAAGAAGGATCAGCCGAGTGGTTCTTGTGGGAGAACAACTCCATTTGGCTCACTAACTTCACACACCATCAGGCTTCCAAGCAGCTCTCAAGGAAACTCAGTTTTCACACTCTACGCTTAGTGTCGTTTGAGTGCCTAGGACTGAAATGAAGTTTGGTCAGCATCCCACACAAACGAATGCTCCACATGCGGGTTTCACATGCCACCAACTCCACATTCACAGGCAACTTCAGCGCCACAGCCATTTTCAGATAGCCCTCAATGCAAAGGCTCTAGACGCAAATATTGGTGTGAGAGCTAATTCAATCAAGGAAACACTGCATGTTGGTGAAGGGCATATTGAAGAAGGATCAGCCGAGTGGTTCTTGTGGGAGAACAACTCCATTTGGCTCACTAACGTCACACACCATCAGGCTTCCAAGCAGCTCTCAAAGAAACTCAGTTTTCACACTCTATGCTTAGTGCCCTTTGAGTGCATTATCTAGGAATGAACCTGGTAGAGCATCCCACACAAACGAATGCTCCACATGCGGGTTTCACATGCCACCAACTCCACATTCACAGGCAACTTCAGCGCCACAGCCGTTTTCAGATAGCCCTCAATGCAAAGGCTCTAGACGCAAATATTGGTGTGAGAGCTAATTCAATCAAGGAAACACTGCATGTTGGTGAAGGGCATATTGAAGAAGGATCAGCCGAGTGGTTCTTGTGGGAGAACAACTCCATTTGGCTCACTAACTTCACACACCATCAGGCTTCCAAGCAGCTCTCAAGGAAACTCAGTTTTCACACTCTATGCTTAGTGCCCTTTGAGTGCCTAGGACTGAAATGAAGCTTGGATAGCATCCCACATAAACGAATGCTCCACATGCGGGTTTCACATGCCACCAACTCCACATTCACAGGCAACTTCAGCGCCACAGCCGTTTTCAGATAGCCCTCAATGCAAAGGCTCTAGACGCAAATATTGGTGTGAGAGCTAATTCAATCAAGGAAACACTGCATGTTGGTGAAGGGCATATTGAAGAAGGATCAGCCGAGTGGTTCTTGTGGGAGAACAACTCCATTTGGCTCACTAACTTCACACACCATCAGGCTTCCAAGCAGCTCTCAAGGAAACTCAGTTTTCACACTCTATGCTTAGTGCCCTTTGAGTGCATTATCTAGGAATGAACCTGGTAGAGCATCCCACACAAACGAATGCTCCACATGCGGGTTTCACATGCCACCAACTCCACATTCACAGGCAACTTCAGCGCCACAGACGTTTTCAGATAGCCCTCAATGCAAAGGCTCTAGACGCAAATATTGGTGTGAGAGCTAATTCAATCAAGGAAACACTGCATGTTGGTGAAGGGCATATTGAAGAAGGATCAGCCGAGTGGTTCTTGTGGGAGAACAACTCCATTTGGCTCACTAACGTCACACACCATCAGGCTTCCAAGCAGCTCTCAAGGAAACTCAGTTTTCACACTCTATGCTTAGTGCCCTTTGAGTGCCTAGGACTGAAAGGAAGCTTGGAGAGCATCCCACATAAACGAATGCTCCACATGCGGGTTTCACATGCCACCAACTCCACATTCACAGGCAACTTCAGCGCCACAGCCGTTTTCAGATAGCCCTCAATGCAAAGGCTCTAGACGCAAATATTGGTGTGAGAGCTAATTCAATCAAGGAAACACTGCATGTTGGTGAAGGGCATATTGAAGAAGGATCAGCCGAGTGGTTCTTGTGGGAGAACAACTCCATTTGGCTCACTAACTTCACACACCATCAGGCTTCCAAGCAGCTCTCAAGGAAACTCAGTTTTCACACTCTATGCTTAGTGCCCTTTGAGTGCATTATCTAGGAATGAACCTGGTAGAGCATCCCACACAAACGAATGCTCCACATGCGGGTTTCACATGCCACCAACTCCACATTCACAGGCAACTTCAGCGCCACAGCCGTTTTCAGATAGCCCTCAATGCAAAGGCTCTAGACGCAAATATTGGTGTGAGAGCTAATTCAATCAAGGAAACACTGCATGTTGGTGAAGGGCATATTGAAGAAGGATCAGCCGAGTGGTTCTTGTGGGAGAACAACTCCATTTGGCTCACTAACGTCACACACCATCAGGCTTCCAAGCAGCTCTCAAGGAAACTCAGTTTTCACACTCTATGCTTAGTGCCCTTTGAGTGCCTAGGACTGAAAGGAAGCTTGGAGAGCATCCCACATAAACGAATGCTCCACATGCGGGTTTCACATGCCACCAACTCCACATTCACAGGCAACTTCAGCGCCACAGCCGTTTTCAGATAGCCCTCAATGCAAAGGCTCTAGACGCAAATATTGGTGTGAGAGTTAATTCAATCAAGGAAACACTGCATGTTGGTGAAGGGCATATTGAAGAAGGATCAGCCGAGTGGTTCTTGTGGGAGAACAACTCCATTTGGCTCACTAACTTCACACACCATCAGGCTTCCAAGCAGCTCTCAAGGAAACTCAGTTTTCACACTCTATGCTTAGTGCCCTTTCTTTGGCTATGACTGAAAAGAACCTGGTAGAGCATCCCACACAAACGAATGCTCCACATGCGGGTTTCACATGCCACCAACTCCACATTCACAGGCAACTTCAGCGCCACAGCCGTTTTCAGATAGCCCTCAATGCAAAGGCTCTAGAGGCAAATATTAGTGTGAGAGCTAATTCAATCAAGGAAACACTGCATGTTGGTGAAGGGCATATTGAAGAAGGATCAGCCGAGTGGTTCTTGTGGGAGAACAACTCCATTTGGCTCACTAACTCTCACACACCATCAGGCTTCCAAGCAGCTCTCAAGGAAACTCAGTTTTCACACTCTATGCTTAGTGCCCTTTGAGTGCCTAGGACTGAAATGAAGCTTGGAGAGCATCCCACATAAACGAATGCTCCACATGCGGGTTTCACATGCCACCAACTCCACATTCACAGGCAACTTCAGCGCCACAGCCGTTTTCAGATAGCCCTCAATGCAAAGGCTCTAGACGCAAATATTGGTGTGAGAGCTAATTCAATCAAGGAAACACTGCATGTTGGTGAAGGGCATATTGAAGAAGGATCAGCCGAGTGGTTCTTGTGGGAGAACAACTCCATTTGGCTCACTAACTTCACACACCATCAGGCTTCCAAGCAGCTCTCAAGGAAACTCAGTTTTCACACTCTATGCTTAGTGCCCTTTGAGTGCATTATCTAGGAATGAAGCTGGTAGAGCATCCCACACAAACGAATGCTCCACATGCGGGTTTCACATGCCACCAACTCCACATTCACAGGCAACTTCAGCGCCACAGCCGTTTTCAGATAGCCCTCAATGCAAAGGCTCTAGACGCAAATATTGGTGTGAGAGCTAATTCAATCAAGGAAACACTGCATGTTGGTGAAGGGCATATTGAAGAAGGATCAGCCGAGTGGTTCTTGTGTGGAGAACAACTCCATTTGGCTCACTAACTTCACACACCATCAGGCTTCCAAGCAGCTCTCAAGGAAACTCAGTTTTCACACTCTATGCTTAGTGCCCTTTGAGTGCCTAGGACTGAAATGAAGCTTGGATAGCATCCCACATAAACGAATGCTCCACATGCGGGTTTCACATGCCACCAACTCCACATTCACAGGCAACTTCAGCGCCACAGCCGTTTTCAGATAGCCCTCAATGCAAAGGCTCTAGACGCAAATATTGGTGTGAGAGCTAATTCAATCAAGGAAACACTGCATGTTGGTGAAGGGCATATTGAAGAAGGATCAGCCGAGTGGTTCTTGTGGGAGAACAACTCCATTTGGCTCACTAACTTCACACACCATCAGGCTTCCAAGCAGCTCTCAAGGAAACTCAGTTTTCACACTCTATGCTTAGTGCCCTTTGAGTGCATTATCTAGGAATGAACCTGGTAGAGCATCCCACACAAACGAATGCTCCACATGCGGGTTTCACATGCCACCAACTCCACATTCACAGGCAACTTCAGCGCCACAGACGTTTTCAGATAGCCCTCAATGCAAAGGCTCTAGACGCAAATATTGGTGTGAGAGCTAATTCAATCAAGGAAACACTGCATGTTGGTGAAGGGCATATTGAAGAAGGATCAGCCGAGTGGTTCTTGTGGGAGAACAACTCCATTTGGCTCACTAACGTCACACACCATCAGGCTTCCAAGCAGCTCTCAAGGAAACTCAGTTTTCACACTCTATGCTTAGTGCCCTTTGAGTGCCTAGGACTGAAAGGAAGCTTGGAGAGCATCCCACATAAACGAATGCTCCACATGCGGGTTTCACATGCCACCAACTCCACATTCACAGGCAACTTCAGCGCCACAGCCGTTTTCAGATAGCCCTCAATGCAAAGGCTCTAGACGCAAATATTGGTGTGAGAGCTAATTCAATCAAGGAAACACTGCATGTTGGTGAAGGGCATATTGAAGAAGGATCAGCCGAGTGGTTCTTGTGGGAGAACAACTCCATTTGGCTCACTAACTTCACACACCATCAGGCTTCCAAGCAGCTCTCAAGGAAACTCAGTTTTCACACTCTATGCTTAGTGCCCTTTGAGTGCATTATCTAGGAATGAACCTGGTAGAGCATCCCACACAAACGAATGCTCCACATGCGGGTTTCACATGCCACCAACTCCACATTCACAGGCAACTTCAGCGCCACAGCCGTTTTCAGATAGCCCTCAATGCAAAGGCTCTAGACGCAAATATTGGTGTGAGAGCTAATTCAATCAAGGAAACACTGCATGTTGGTGAAGGGCATATTGAAGAAGGATCAGCCGAGTGGTTCTTGTGGGAGAACAACTCCATTTGGCTCACTAACTTCACACACCATCAGGCTTCCAAGCAGCTCTCAAGGAAACTCAGTTTTCACACTCTATGCTTAGTGCCCTTTGAGTGCCTAGGACTGAAAGGAAGCTTGGAGAGCATCCCACATAAACGAATGCTCCACATGCGGGTTTCACATGCCACCAACTCCACATTCACAGGCAACTTCAGCGCCACAGCCGTTTTCAGATAGCCCTCAATGCAAAGGCTCTAGACGCAAATATTGGTGTGAGAGTTAATTCAATCAAGGAAACACTGCATGTTGGTGAAGGGCATATTGAAGAAGGATCAGCCGAGTGGTTCTTGTGGGAGAACAACTCCATTTGGCTCACTAACTTCACACACCATCAGGCTTCCAAGCAGCTCTCAAGGAAACTCAGTTTTCACACTCTATGCTTAGTGCCCTTTGAGTGCCTAGGACTGAAAGGAAGCTTGGAGAGCATCCCACATAAACGAATGCTCCACATGCGGGTTTCACATGCCACCAACTCCACATTCACAGGCAACTTCAGCGCCACAGCCGTTTTCAGATAGCCCTCAATGCAAAGGCTCTAGACGCAAATATTGGTGTGAGAGCTAATTCAATCAAGGAAACACTGCATGTTGGTGAAGGGCATATTGAAGAAGGATCAGCCGAGTGGTTCTTGTGGGAGAACAACTCCATTTGGCTCACTAACGTCACACACCATCAGGCTTCCAAGCAGCTCTCAAGGAAACTCAGTTTTCACACTCTATGCTTAGTGCCCTTTGAGTGCATTATCTAGGAATGAACCTGGTAGAGCATCCCACACAAACGAATGCTCCACATGCGGGTTTCACATGCCACCAACTCCACATTCACAGGCAACTTCAGCGCCACAGCCGTTTTCAGATAGCCCTCAATGCAAAGGCTCTAGACGCAAATATTGGTGTGAGAGCTAATTCAATCAAGGAAACACTGCATGTTGGTGAAGGGCATATTGAAGAAGGATCAGCCGAGTGGTTCTTGTGGGAGAACAACTCCATTTGGCTCACTAACTTCACACACCATCAGGCTTCCAAGCAGCTCTCAAGGAAACTCAGTTTTCACACTCTATGCTTAGTGCCCTTTGAGTGCCTAGGACTGAAAGGAAGCTTGGAGAGCATCCCACATAAACGAATGCTCCACATGCGGGTTTCACATGCCACCAACTCCACATTCACAGGCAACTTCAGCGCCACAGCCGTTTTCAGATAGCCCTCAATGCAAAGGCTCTAGACGCAAATATTGGTGTGAGAGTTAATTCAATCAAGGAAACACTGCATGTTGGTGAAGGGCATATTGAAGAAGGATCAGCCGAGTGGTTCTTGTGGGAGAACAACTCCATTTGGCTCACTAACTTCACACACCATCAGGCTTCCAAGCAGCTCTCAAGGAAACTCAGTTTTCACACTCTATGCTTAGTGCCCTTTCTTTGGCTATGACTGAAATGAACCTGGTAGAGCATCCCACACAAACGAATGCTCCACATGCGGGTTTCACATGCCACCAACTCCACATTCACAGGCAACTTCAGCGCCACAGCCGTTTTCAGATAGCCCTCAATGCAAAGGCTCTAGACGCAAATATTGGTGTGAGAGCTAATTCAATCAAGGAAACACTGCATGTTGGTGAAGGGCATATTGAAGAAGGATCAGCCGAGTGGTTCTTGTGGGAGAACAACTCCATTTGGCTCACTAACTTCACACACCATCAGGCTTCCAAGCAGCTCTCAAGGAAACTCAGTTTTCACACTCTATGCTTAGTGCCCTTTGAGTGCCTAGGACTGAAATGAACCTGGTAGAGCATCCCACACAAACGAATGCTCCACATGCGGGTTTCACATGCCACCAACTCCACATTCACAGGCAACTTCAGCGCCACAGCCGTTTTCAGATAGCCCTCAATGCAAAGGCTCTAGACGCAAATATTGGTGTGAGAGCTAATTCAATCAAGGAAACACTGCATGTTGGTGAAGGGCATATTGAAGAAGGATCAGCCGAGTGGTTCTTGTGGGAGAACAACTCCATTTGGCTCACTAACTTCACACACCATCAGGCTTCCAAGCAGCTCTCAAGGAAACTCAGTTTTCACACTCTATGCTTAGTGCCCTTTGAGTGCCTAGGACTGAAATGAACCTGGTAGAGCATCCCACATAAACGAATGCTCCACATGCGGGTTTCACATGCCACCAACTCCACATTCACAGGCAACTTCAGCGCCACAGCCGTTTTCAGATAGCCCTCAATGCAAAGGCTCTAGACGCAAATATTGGTGTGAGAGCTAATTCAATCAAGGAAACACTGCATGTTGGTGAAGGGCATATTGAAGAAGGATCAGCCGAGTGGTTCTTGTGGGAGAACAACTCCATTTGGCTCACTAACTTCACACACCATCAGGCTTCCAAGCAGCTCTCAAGGAAACTCAGTTTTCACACTCTATGCTTAGTGCCCTTTGAGTGCATTATCTAGGAATGAACCTGGTAGAGCATCCCACACAAACGAATGCTCCACATGCGGGTTTCACATGCCACCAACTCCACATTCACAGGCAACTTCAGCGCCACAGCCGTTTTCAGATAGCCCTCAATGCAAAGGCTCTAGACGCAAATATTGGTGTGAGAGCTAATTCAATCAAGGAAACACTGCATGTTGGTGAAGGGCATATTGAAGAAGGATCAGCCGAGTGGTTCTTGTGGGAGAACAACTCCATTTGGCTCACTAACTTCACACACCATCAGGCTTCCAAGCAGCTCTCAAGGAAACTCAGTTTTCACACTCTATGCTTAGTGCCCTTTGAGTGCCTAGGACTGAAAGGAAGCTTGGAGAGCATCCCACATAAACGAATGCTCCACATGCGGGTTTCACATGCCACCAACTCCACATTCACAGGCAACTTCAGCGCCACAGCCGTTTTCAGATAGCCCTCAATGCAAAGGCTCTAGACGCAAATATTGGTGTGAGAGTTAATTCAATCAAGGAAACACTGCATGTTGGTGAAGGGCATATTGAAGAAGGATCAGCCGAGTGGTTCTTGTGGGAGAACAACTCCATTTGGCTCACTAACTTCACACACCATCAGGCTTCCAAGCAGCTCTCAAGGAAACTCAGTTTTCACACTCTATGCTTAGTGCCCTTTCTTTGGCTATGACTGAAATGAACCTGGTAGAGCATCCCACACAAACGAATGCTCCACATGCGGGTTTCACATGCCACCAACTCCACATTCACAGGCAACTTCAGCGCCACAGCCGTTTTCAGATAGCCCTCAATGCAAAGGCTCTAGACGCAAATATTGGTGTGAGAGCTAATTCAATCAAGGAAACACTGCATGTTGGTGAAGGGCATATTGAAGAAGGATCAGCCGAGTGGTTCTTGTGGGAGAACAACTCCATTTGGCTCACTAACTTCACACACCATCAGGCTTCCAAGCAGCTCTCAAGGAAACTCAGTTTTCACACTCTATGCTTAGTGCCCTTTGAGTGCCTAGGACTGAAATGAACCTGGTAGAGCATCCCACACAAACGAATGCTCCACATGCGGGTTTCACATGCCACCAACTCCACATTCACAGGCAACTTCAGCGCCACAGCCGTTTTCAGATAGCCCTCAATGCAAAGGCTCTAGACGCAAATATTGGTGTGAGAGCTAATTCAATCAAGGAAACACTGCATGTTGGTGAAGGGCATATTGAAGAAGGATCAGCCGAGTGGTTCTTGTGGGAGAACAACTCCATTTGGCTCACTAACTTCACACACCATCAGGCTTCCAAGCAGCTCTCAAGGAAACTCAGTTTTCACACTCTATGCTTAGTGCCCTTTGAGGGCCTAGGACTGAAATGAACCTGGTAGAGCATCCCACACAAACGAATGCTCCACATGCGGGTTTCACATGCCACCAACTCCACATTCACAGGCAACTTCAGCGCCACAGACGTTTTCAGATAGCCCTCAATGCAAAGGCTCTAGACGCAAATATTGGTGTGAGAGCTAATTCAATCAAGGAAACACTGCATGTTGGTGAAGGGCATATTGAAGAAGGATCAGCCGAGTGGTTCTTGTGGGAGAACAACTCCATTTGGCTCACTAACGTCACACACCATCAGGCTTCCAAGCAGCTCTCAAGGAAACTCAGTTTTCACACTCTATGCTTAGTGCCCTTTGAGTGCATTATCTAGGAATGAACCTGGTAGAGCATCCCACACAAACAAATGCTCCACATGCGGGTTTCACATGCCACCAACTCCACATTCACAGGCAACTTCAGCGCCACAGCCGTTTTCAGATAGCCCTCAATGCAAAGGCTCTAGACGCAAATATTGGTGTGAGAGCTAATTCAATCAAGGAAACACTGCATGTTGGTGAAGGGCATATTGAAGAAGGATCAGCCGAGTGGTTCTTGTGGGAGAACAACTCCATTTGGCTCACTAACTTCACACACCATCAGGCTTCCAAGCAGCTCTCAAGGAAACTCAGTTTTCACACTCTATGCTTAGTGCCCTTTGAGTGCATTATCTAGGAATGAACCTGGTAGAGCATCCCACACAAACGAATGCTCCACATGCGGGTTTCACATGCCACCAACTCCACATTCACAGGCAACTTCAGCGCCACAGCCGTTTTCAGATAGCCCTCAATGCAAAGGCTCTAGACACAAATATTGGTGTGAGAGCTAATTCAATCAAGGAAACACTGCATGTTGGTGAAGGGCATATTGAAGAAGGATCAGCCGAGTGGTTCTTGTGGGAGAACAACTCCATTTGGCTCACTAACGTCACACACCATCAGGCTTCCAAGCAGCTCTCAAGGAAACTCAGTTTTCACACTCTATGCTTAGTGCCCTTTGAGTGCCTAGGACTGAAATGAACCTGGTAGAGCATCCCACACAAACGAATTGCTCCACATGCGGGTTTCACATGCCAGCAACTCCACATTCACAGGCAACTTCAGCGCCACAGCCGTTTTCAGATAGCCCTCAATGCAAAGGCTCTAGACGCAAATATTGGTGTGAGAGCTAATTCAATCAAGGAAACACTGCATGTTGGTGAAGGGCATATTGAAGAAGAATCAGCCGAGTGGTTCTTGTGGGAGAACAACTCCATTTGGCTCACTAACTTCACACACCATCAGGCTTCCAAGCAGCTCTCAAGGAAACTCAGTTTTCACACTCTATGCTTAGTGCCCTTTGAGTGCCTAGGACTGAAATGAAGCTTGGAGAGCATCCCACATAAACGAATGCTCCACATGCGGGTTTCACATGCCACCAACTCCACATTCACAGGCAACTTCAGCGCCACAGCCGTTTTCAGATAGCCCTCAATGCAAAGGCTCTAGACGCAAATATTGGTGTGAGAGCTAATTCAATCAAGGAAACACTGCATGTTGGTGAAGGGCATATTGAAGAAGGATCAGCCGAGTGGTTCTTGTGGGAGAACAACTCCATTTGGCTCACTAACGTCACACACCATCAGGCTTCCAAGCAGCTCTCAAGGAAACTCAGTTTTCACACTCTATGCTTAGTGCCCTTTGAGTGCCTAGGACTGAAATGAACCTGGTAGAGCATCCCACACAAACGAATGCTCCACATGCGGGTTTCACATGCCACCAACTCCACATTCACAGGCAACTTCAGCGCCACAGCCGTTTTCAGATAGCCCTCAATGCAAAGGCTCTAGACGCAAATATTGGTGTGAGAGCTAATTCAATCAAGGAAACACTGCATGTTGGTGAAGGGCATATTGAAGAAGAATCAGCCGAGTGGTTCTTGTGGGAGAACAACTCCATTTGGCTCACTAACTTCACACACCATCAGGCTTCCAAGCAGCTCTCAAGGAAACTCAGTTTTCACACTCTATGCTTAGTGCCCTTTGAGTGCCTAGGACTGAAATGAAGCTTGGAGAGCATCCCACATAAACGAATGCTCCACATGCGGGTTTCACATGCCACCAACTCCACATTCACAGGCAACTTCAGCGCCACAGCCGTTTTCAGATAGCCCTCAATGCAAAGGCTCTAGACGCAAATATTGGTGTGAGAGCTAATTCAATCAAGGAAACACTGCATGTTGGTGAAGGGCATATTGAAGAAGGATCAGCCGAGTGGTTCTTGTGGGAGAACAACTCCATTTGGCTCACTAACGTCACACACCATCAGGCTTCCAAGCAGCTCTCAAGGAAACTCAGTTTTCACACTCTATGCTTAGTGCCCTTTGTATGGCTAGTACTGAAATGAACCTGGTAGAGCATCCCACACAAACGAATGCTCCACATGCGGGTTTCACATGCCACCAACTCCACATTCACAGGCAACTTCAGCGCCACAGCCGTTTTCAGATAGCCCTCAATGCAAAGGCTCTAGATGCAAATATTGGTGTGAGAGCTAATTCAATCAAGGAAACACTGCATGTTGGTGAAGGGCATATTGAAGAAGGATCAGCCGAGTGGTTCTTGTGGGAGAACAACTCCATTTGGCTCACTAACTTCACACACCATCAGGCTTCCAAGCAGCTCTCAAGGAAACTCAGTTTTCACACTCTATGCTTAGTGCTCTTTGTGTGCCCAGGACTGAAATGAAGCTTGGTCAGCATCCCACACAAACGAATGCTCCACATGCGGGTTTCACATGCCACCAACTCCACATTGACAGGCAACTTCAGCGCGACAGCCGTTTTCAGATAGCCCTCAAAGCAAAGGCTCTAGACGCAAATATTGGTGTGAGAGCTAATTCAATCAAGGAAACACTGCATGTTGCTGAAGGGCATATTGAAGAAGGATCAGCCGAGTGGTTCTTGTGGGAGAACAACTCCATTTGGCTCACTAACTTCACACACCATCAGGCTTCCAAGCAGCTCTCAAGGAAACTCAGTTTTCACACTCTATGCTTAGTGCCCTTTGTATGGCTAGGACCGAAATGATGCTTGGTCAGCATCCCACATAAACGAATGCTCCACATGCGGGTTTCACATGCCACCAACTCCACATTCACAGGCAACTTCAGCGCCACAGCCGTTTTCAGATAGCCCTCAATTCAAAGGCTCTAGACGCAAATATTGGTGTGAGAGCTAATTCAATCAAGGAAACACTGCATGTTGGTGAAGGGCATATTGAAGAAGGATCAGCAGAGTGGTTCTTGTGGGAGAACAACTCCATTTGGCTCACTAACTTCACACACCATCAGGCTTCCAAGCAGCTCTCAAGGAAACTCAGTTTTCACACTCTATGCTTAGTGCCCTTTGTATGGCTAGGACTGAAATGAACCTGGTAGAGCATCCCACACAAACGAATGCTCCACATGCGGGTTTCACATGCCACCAACTCCACATTCACAGGCAACTTCAGCGCCACAGCCGTTTTCAGATAGCCCTCAATGCAAAGGCTCTAGATGCAAATATTGGTGTGAGAGCTAATTCAATCAAGGAAACACTGCATGTTGGTGAAGGGCATATTGAAGAAGGATCAGCCGAGTGGTTCTTGTGGGAGAACAACTCCATTTGGCTCACTAACTTCACACACCATCAGGCTTCCAAGCAGCTCTCAAGGAAACTCAGTTTTCACACTCTATGCTTAGTGCTCTTTGTGTGCCCAGGACTGAAATGAAGCTTGGTCAGCATCCCACACAAACGAATGCTCCACATGCGGGTTTCACATGCCACCAACTCCACATTCACAGGCAACTTCAGCGCCACAGCCGTTTTCAGATAGCCCTCAAAGCAAAGGCTCTAGACGCAAATATTGGTGTGAGAGCTAATTCAATCAAGGAAACACTGCATGTTGGTGAAGGGCATATTGAAGAAGGATCAGCCGAGTGGTTCTTGTGGGAGAACAACTCCATTTGGCTCACTAACTTCACACACCATCAGGCTTCCAAGCAGCTCTCAAGGAAACTCAGTTTTCACACTCTATGCTTAGTGCCCTTTGTATGGCTAGGACTGAAATGAACCTGGTAGAGCATCCCACACAAACGAATGCTCCACATGCGGGTTTCACATGCCACCAACTCCACATTCACAGGCAACTTCAGCGCCACAGCCGTTTTCAGATAGCCCTCAATGCAAAGGCTCTAGACGCAAATATTGGTGTGAGAGCTAATTCAATCAAGGAAACACTGCATGTTGGTGAAGGGCATATTGAAGAAGGATCAGCCGAGTGGTTCTTGTGGGAGAACAACTCCATTTGGCTCACTAACTTCACACACCATCAGGCTTCCAAGCAGCTCTCAAGGAAACTCAGTTTTTCCACCCACACTCTATGCTTAGTGCTCTTTGTGTGCCCAGGACTGAAATGAAGCTTGGTCAGCATCCCACACAAACGAATGCTCCACATGCGGGTTTCACATGCCACCAACTCCACATTCACAGGCAACTTCAGCGCGACAGCCGTTTTCAGATAGCCCTCAATGCAAAGGCTCTAGACGCAAATATTGGTGTGAGAGCTAATTCAATCAAGGAAACACTGCATGTTGGTGAAGGGCATATTGAAGAAGGATCAGCCGAGTGGTTCTTGTGGGAGAACAACTCCATTTGGCTCACTAACTTCACACACCATCAGGCTTCCAAGCAGCTCTCAAGGAAACTCAGTTTTCACACTCTCTGCTTAGTGCCCTTTGTATGGCTAGGACTGAAATGAACCTGGTAGAGCATCCCACACAAACGAATGCTCCACATGCGGGTTTCACATGCCACCAACTCCACATTCACAGGCAACTTCAGCGCCACAGCCGTTTTCAGATAGCCCTCAATGCAAAGGCTCTAGACGCAAATATTGGTGTGAGAGTTAATTCAATCAAGGAAACACTGCATGTTGGTGAAGGGCATATTGAAGAAGGATCAGCCGAGTGGTTCTTGTGGGAGGACAACTCCATTTGGCTCACTAACTTCACACACCATCAGGCTTCCAAGCAGCTCTCAAGCAAACTCAGTTTTCACACTCTATGCTTAGTGCCCTTTGAGTGCCTAGGACTGAAATGAAGCTTGGAGAGCATCCCACATAAACGAATGCTCCACATGCGGGTTTCACATGCCACCAACTCCACATTCACAGGCAACTTCAGCGCCACAGCCGTTTTCAGATAGCCCTCAATGCAAAGGCTCTAGACGCAAATATTGGTGTGAGAGCTAATTCAATCAAGGAAACACTGCATGTTGGTGAAGGGCATATTGAAGAAGGATCAGCCGAGTGGTTCTTGTGGGAGAACAACTCCATTTGGCTCACTAACTTCACACACCATCAGGCTTCCAAGCAGCTCTCAAGGAAACTCAGTTTTCACACTCTATGCTTAGTGCCCTTTCTTTGGCTACCACTGAAATGAACCTGGTAGAGCATCCCACACAAACGAATGCTCCACATGCGGGTTTCACATGCCACCAACTCCACATTCACAGGCAACTTCAGCGCCACAGACGTTTTCAGATAGCCCTCAATGCAAAGGCTCTAGACGCAAATATTGGTGTGAGAGCTAATTCAGTCAAGGAAACACTGCATGTTGGTGAAGGGCATATTGAAGAAGGATCAGCCGAGTGGTTCTTGTGGGAGAACAACTCCATTTGGCTCACTAACTTCACACACCATCAGGCTTCCAAGCAGCTCTCAAGGAAACTCAGTTTTCACACTCTATGCTTAGTGCCCTTTGAGTGCATTATCTAGGAATGAACCTGGTAGAGCATCCCACACAAACAAATGCTCCACATGCGGGTTTCACATGCCACCAACTCCACATTCACAGGCAACGTCAGCGCCACAGCCATTTTCAGATAGCCCTCAATGCAAAGGCTCTAGACGCAAATATTGGTGTGAGAGCTAATTCAATCAAGGAAACACTGCATGTTGGTGAAGGGCATATTGAAGAAGGATCAGCCGAGTGGTTCTTGTGGGAGAACAACTCCATTTGGCTCACTAACGTCACACACCATCAGGCTTCCAAGCAGCTCTCAAGGAAACTCAGTTTTCACACTCTATGCTTAGTGCCCTTTGAGTGCCTAGGACTGAAATGAAGTTTGGTCAGCATCCCACACAAACGAATGCTCCACATGCGGGTTTCACATGCCACCAACTCCACATTCACAGGCAACTTCAGCGCCACAGCCGTTTTCAGATAGCCCTCAAAGCAAAGGCTCTAGACGCAAATATTGGTGTGAGAGCTAATTCAATCAAGGAAACACTGCATGTTGGTGAAGGGCATATTGAAGAAGGATCAGCCGAGTGGTTCTTGTGGGAGAACAACTCCATTTGGCTCACTAACTTCACACACCATCAGGCTTCCAAGCAGCTCTCAAGGAAACTCAGTTTTCACACTCTATGCTTAGTGCCCTTTCTTTGGCTACCACTGAAATGAACCTGGTAGAGCATCCCACACAAACGAATGCTCCACATGCGGGTTTCACATGCCACCAACTCCACATTCACAGGCAACTTCAGCGCCACAGCCGTTTTCAGATAGCCCTCAATGCAAAGGCTCTAGACGCAAATATTGGTGTGAGAGCTAATTCAATCAAGGAAACACTGCATGTTGGTGAAGGGCATATTGAAGAAGGATCAGCCGAGTGGTTCTTGTGGGAGAACAACTCCATTTGGCTCACTAACTTCACACACCATCAGGCTTCCAAGCAGCTCTCAAGGAAACTCAGTTTTCACACTCTATGCTTAGTGCCCTTTGTCTGGCTAGGACTGAAATGAACCTGGTAGAGCATCCCACACAAACGAATGCTCCACATGCGGGTTTCACATGCAACCAACTCCACATTCACAGGCAACTTCAGCGCCACAGCCGTTTTCAGATAGCCCTCAAAGCAAAGGCTCTAGACGCAAATATTGGTGTGAGAGCTAATTCAATCAAGGAAACACTGCATGTTGGTGAAGGGCATATTGAAGAAGGATCAGCCGAGTGGTTCTTGTGGGAGAACAACTCCATTTGGCTCACTAACGTCACACACCATCAGGCTTCCAAGCAGCTCTCAAGGAAACTCAGTTTTCACACTCTATGCTTAGTGCTCTTTGTGTGCCCAGGACTGAAATGAAGCTTGGTCAGCATCCCACACAAACGAATGCTCCACATGCGGGTTTCACATGCCACCAACTCCACATTCACAGGCAACTTCAGCGCCACAGCCGTTTTCAGATAGCCCTCAAAGCAAAGGCTCTAGACGCAAATATTGGTGTGAGAGCTAATTCAATCAAGGAAACACTGCATGTTGGTGAAGGGCATATTGAAGAAGGATCAGCCGAGTGGTTCTTGTGGGAGAACAACTCCATTTGGCTCACTAACGTCACACACCATCAGGCTTCCAAGCAGCTCTCAAGGAAACTCAGTTTTCACACTCTCTGCTTAGTGCCCTTTGTATGGCTAGGACTGAAATGAACCTGGTAGAGCATCCCACACAAACGAATGCTCCACATGCGGGTTTCACATGCCACCAACTCCACATTCTCAGGCAACTTCAGCGCCACAGCCGTTTTCAGATAGCCCTGAATGCAAAGGCTCTAGACGCAAATATTGGTGTGAGAGTTAATTCAATCAAGGAAACACTGCATGTTGGTGAAGGGCATATTGAAGAAGGATCAGCCGAGTGGTTCTTGTGGGAGAACAACTCCATTTGGCTCACTAACTTCACACACCATCAGGCTTCCAAGCAGCTCTCAAGGAAACTCAGTTTTCACACTCTATGCTTAGTGCTCTTTGTGTGCCCAGGACTGAAATGAAACTTGGTCAGCATCAAACGAATGCTCCACATGCGGGTTTCACATGCCACCAACTCCACATTCACAGGCAACTTTAGCGCCACAGCCGTTTTCAGATAGCCCTCAATGCAAAGGCTCTAGACGCAAATATTGGTGTGAGAGCTAATTCAATCAAGGAAACACTGCATGTTGGTGAAGGGCATATTGAAGAAGGATCAGCCGAGTGGTTCTTGTGGGAGAACAACTCCATTTGGCTCACTAACTTCACACACCATCAGGCTTCCAAGCAGCTCTCAAGGAAACTCAGTTTTCACACTCTATGCTTAGTGCCCTTTGTATGGCTAAGACTGAAATGAACCTGGTAGAGCATCCCACACAAACGAATGCTCCACATGCGGGTTTCACATGCAACCAACTCCACATTCACAGGCAACTTCAGCGCCACAGCCGTTTTCAGATAGCCCTCAAAGCAAAGGCTCTAGACGCAAATATTGGTGTGAGAGCTAATTCAATCAAGGAAACACTGCATGTTGGTGAAGGGCATATTGAAGAAGGATCAGCCGAGTGGTTCTTGTGGGAGAACAACTCCATTTGGCTCACTAACGTCACACACCATCAGGCTTCCAAGCAGCTCTCAAGGAAACTCAGTTTTCACACTCTCTGCTTAGTGCCCTTTGTATGGCTAGGACTGAAATGAACCTGGTAGAGCATCCCACACAAACGAATGCTCCACATGCGGGTTTCACATGCCACCAACTCCACATTCTCAGGCAACTTCAGCGCCACAGCCGTTTTCAGATAGCCCTGAATGCAAAGGCTCTAGACGCAAATATTGGTGTGAGAGTTAATTCAATCAAGGAAACACTGCATGTTGGTGAAGGGCATATTGAAGAAGGATCAGCCGAGTGGTTCTTGTGGGAGAACAACTCCATTTGGCTCACTAACTTCACACACCATCAGGCTTCCAAGCAGCTCTCAAGGAAACTCAGTTTTCACACTCTATGCTTAGTGCTCTTTGTGTGCCCAGGACTGAAATGAAGCTTGGTCAGCATCCCACACAAACGAATGCTCCACATGCGGGTTTCACATGCCACCAACTCCACATTCACAGGCAACTTCAGCGCCACAGCCGTTTTCAGATAGCCCTCAAAGCAAAGGCTCTAGACGCAAATATTGGTGTGAGAGCTAAATCAATCAAGGAAACACTGCATGTTGGTGAAGGGCATATTGAAGAAGGATCAGCCGAGTGGTTCTTGTGGGAGAACAACTCCATTTGGCTCACTAACTTCACACACCATCAGGCTTCCAAGCAGCTCTCAAGGAAACTCAGTTTTCACACTCTATGCTTAGTGCTCTTTGTGTGCCCAGGACTGAAATGAAACTTGGTCAGCATCCCACACAAACGAATGCTCCACATGCGGGTTTCACATGCCATCAACTCCACATTCACAGGCAACTTCAGCGCCACAGCCGTTTTCAGATAGCCCTCAAAGCAAAGGCTCTAGACGCAAATATTGGTGTGAGAGCTAATTCAATCAAGGAAACACTGCATGTTGGTGAAGGGCATATTGAAGAAGAATCAGCCGAGTGGTTCTTGTGGGAGAACAACTCCATTTGGCTCACTAACTTCACACACCATCAGGCTTCCAAGCAGCTCTCAAGGAAACTCAGTTTTCACACTCTATGCTTAGTGCCCTTTGAGTGCCTAGGACTGAAATGAAGCTTGGTCAGCATCCCACATAAACGAATGCTCCACATGCGGGTTTCACATGCCACCAACTCCACATTCACAGGCAACTTCAGCGCCACAGCCGTTTTCAGATAGCCCTCAATGCAAAGGCTCTAGACGCAAATATTGGTGTGAGAGCTAATTCAATCAAGGAAACACTGCATGTTGGTGAAGGGCATATTGAAGAAGGATCAGCCGAGTGGTTCTTGTGGGAGAACAACTCCATTTGGCTCACTAACTTCACACACCATCAGGCTTCCAAGCAGCTCTCAAGGAAACTCAGTTTTCACACTCTATGCTTAGTGCTCTTTGTGTGCCCAGGACTGAAATGAAGCTTGGTCAGCATCCCACACAAACGAATGCTCCACATGCGGGTTTCACATGCCACCAACTCCACATTCACAGGCAACTTCAGCGCCACAGCCGTTTTCAGATAGCCCTCAATGCAAAGGCTCTAGACGCAAATATTGGTGTGAGAGCTAATTCAATCAAGGAAACACTGCATGTTGGTGAAGGGCATATTGAAGAAGAATCAGCCGAGTGGTTCTTGTGGGAGAACAACTCCATTTGGCTCACTAACTTCACACACCATCAGGCTTCCAAGCAGCTCTCAAGGAAACTCAGTTTTCACACTCTATGCTTACTGTTCTTTGTGTGCATAGGACCGATATGAAGCTTGGTCAGCATCCCACACAAACGAATGCTCCACATGCGGGTTTCACATGCCACCAACTCCACATTCACAGGCAACGTCAGCGCCACAGCCGTTTTCAGATAGCCCTCAATGCAAAGGCTCTAGACGCAAATATTGGTGTGAGAGCTAATTCAATCAAGGAAACACTGCATGTTGGTGAAGGGCATATTGAAGAAGGATCAGCCGAGTGGTTCTTGTGGGAGAACAACTCCATTTGGCTCACTAACTTCACACACCATCAGGCTTCCAAGCAGCTCTCAAGGAAACTCAGTTTTCACACTCTATGCTTAGTGCCCTTTCTTTGGCTACCACTGAAATGAAGCTTGGTAGAGCATCCCACAGAAACGAATGCTCCACATGCGGGTTTCACATGCCACCAACTCCACATTCACAGGCAACTTCAGCGCCACAGCCGTTTTCAGATAGCCCTCAATGCAAAGGCTCTAGACGCAAATATTGGTGTGAGAGCTAATTCAATCAAGGAAACACTGCATGTTGGTGAAGGGCATATTGAAGAAGGATCAGCCGAGTGGTTCTTGTGGGAGAACAACTCCATTTGGCTCACTAACGTCACACACCATCAGGCTTCCAAGCAGCTCTCAAGGAAACTCAGTTTTCACACTCTATGCTTAGTGCCCTTTGAGTGCATTATCTAGGAATGAACCTGGTAGAGCATCCCACACAAATGAATGCTCTACATGCGGGTTTCACATGCCACCAACTCCACATTCACAGGCAACTTCAGCGCCACAGCCGTTTTCAGATAGCCCTCAAAGCAAAGGCTCTAGACGCAAATATTGGTGTGAGAGCTAATTCAATCAAGGAAACACTGCATGTTGGTGAAGGGCATATTGAAGAAGAATCAGCCGAGTGGTTCTTGTGGGAGAACAACTCCATTTGGCTCACTAACTTCACACACCATTAGGCTTCCAAGCAGCTCTCAAGGAAACTCAGTTTTCACACTCTATGCTTAGTGCTCTTTGTGTGCCCAGGACTGAAATGAAGCTTGGTCAGCATCCCACACAAACGAATGCTCCACATGCGGGTTTCACATGCCACCAACTCCACATTCACAGGCAACTTCAGCGCCACAGCCGTTTTCAGATAGCCCTCAAAGCAAAGGCTCTAGACGCAAATATTGGTGTGAGAGCTAATTCAATCAAGGAAACACTGCATGTTGGTGAAGGGCATATTGAAGAAGGATCAGCCGAGTGGTTCTTGTGGGAGAACAACTCCATTTGGCTCACTAACTTCACACACCATCAGGCTTCCAAGCAGCTCTCAAGGAAACTCAGTTTTCACACTCTATGCTTAGTGCCCTTTGTATGGCTAGGACTGAAATGAACCTGGTAGAGCATCCCACACAAACGAATGCTCCACATGCGGGTTTCACATGCAACCAACTCCACATTCACAGGCAACTTCAGCGCCACAGCCGTTTTCAGATAGCCCTCAAAGCAAAGGCTCTAGACGCAAATATTGGTGTGAGAGCTAATTCAATCAAGGAAACACTGCATGTTGGTGAAGGGCATATTGAAGAAGGATCAGCCGAGTGGTTCTTGTGGGAGAACAACTCCATTTGGCTCACTAACGTCACACACCATCAGGCTTCCAAGCAGCTCTCAAGGAAACTCAGTTTTCACACTCTATGCTTAGTGCTCTTTGTGTGCCCAGGACTGAAATGAAGCTTGGTCAGCATCCCACACAAACGAATGCTCCACATGCGGGTTTCACATGCCACCAACTCCACATTCACAGGCAACTTCAGCGCCACAGCCGTTTTCAGATAGCCCTCAAAGCAAAGGCTCTAGACGCAAATATTGGTGTGAGAGCTAATTCAATCAAGGAAACACTGCATGTTGGTGAAGGGCATATTGAAGAAGGATCAGCCGAGTGGTTCTTGTGGGAGAACAACTCCATTTGGCTCACTAACGTCACACACCATCAGGCTTCCAAGCAGCTCTCAAGGAAACTCAGTTTTCACACTCTCTGCTTAGTGCCCTTTGTATGAGTAGGACTGAAATGAACCTGGTAGAGCATCCCACACAAACGAATGCTCCACATGCGGGTTTCACATGCCACCAACTCCACATTCTCAGGCAACTTCAGCGCCACAGCCGTTTTCAGATAGCCCTGAATGCAAAGGCTCTAGACGCAAATATTGGTGTGAGAGTTAATTCAATCAAGGAAACACTGCATGTTGGTGAAGGGCATATTGAAGAAGGATCAGCCGAGTGGTTCTTGTGGGAGAACAACTCCATTTGGCTCACTAACTTCACACACCATCAGGCTTCCAAGCAGCTCTCAAGGAAACTCAGTTTTCACACTCTATGCTTAGTGCCCTTTCTTTGGCTATGACTGAAATGAACTTGGTAGAGCATCCCACACAAACGAATGCTCCACATGCGGGTTTCACATGCCACCAACTCCACATTCACAGGCAACTTCAGCGCCACAGCCGTTTTCAGATAGCCCTCAAAGCAAAGGCTCTAGACGCAAATATTGGTGTGAGAGCTAAATCAATCAAGGAAACACTGCATGTTGGTGAAGGGCATATTGAAGAAGGATCAGCCGAGTGGTTCTTGTGGGAGAACAACTCCATTTGGCTCACTAACTTCACACACCATCAGGCTTCCAAGCAGCTCTCAAGGAAACTCAGTTTTCACACTCTATGCTTAGTGCCCTTTCTTTGGCTATGACTGAAATGAACTTGGTAGAGCATCCCACACAAACGAATGCTCCACATGCGGGTTTCACATGCCACCAACTCCACATTCACAGGCAACTTCAGCGCCACAGCCGTTTTCAGATAGCCCTCAAAGCAAAGGCTCTAGACGCAAATATTGGTGTGAGAGCTAAATCAATCAAGGAAACACTGCATGTTGGTGAAGGGCATATTGAAGAAGGATCAGCCGAGTGGTTCTTGTGGGAGAACAACTCCATTTGGCTCACTAACTTCACACACCATCAGGCTTCCAAGCAGCTCTCAAGGAAACTCAGTTTTCACACTCTATGCTTAGTGCCCTTTCTTTGGCTATGACTGAAATGAACTTGGTAGAGCATCCCACACAAACGAATGCTCCACATGCGGGTTTCACATGCCACCAACTCCACATTCACAGGCAACTTCAGCGCCACAGCCGTTTTCAGATAGCCCTCAAAGCAAAGGCTCTAGACGCAAATATTGGTGTGAGAGCTAAATCAATCAAGGAAACACTGCATGTTGGTGAAGGGCATATTGAAGAAGGATCAGCCGAGTGGTTCTTGTGGGAGAACAACTCCATTTGGCTCACTAACTTCACACACCATCAGGCTTCCAAGCAGCTCTCAAGGAAACTCAGTTTTCACACTCTATGCTTAGTGCTCTTTGTGTGCCCAGGACTGAAATGAAACTTGGTCAGCATCCCACACAAACGAATGCTCCACATGCGGGTTTCACATGCCACCAACTCCACATTCACAGGCAACTTCAGCGCCACAGCCGTTTTCAGATAGCCCTCAAAGCAAAGGCTCTAGACGCAAATATTGGTGTGAGAGCTAATTCAATCAAGGAAACACTGCATGTTGGTGAAGGGCATATTGAAGAAGAATCAGCCGAGTGGTTCTTGTGGGAGAACAACTCCATTTGGCTCACTAACTTCACACACCATCAGGCTTCCAAGCAGCTCTCAAGGAAACTCAGTTTTCACACTCTATGCTTAGTGCCCTTTGAGTGCCTAGGACTGAAATGAAGCTTGGTCAGCATCCCACATAAACGAATGCTCCACATGCGGGTTTCACATGCCACCAACTCCACATTCACAGGCAACTTCAGCGCCACAGCCGTTTTCAGATAGCCCTCAATGCAAAGGCTCTAGACGCAAATATTGGTGTGAGAGCTAATTCAATCAAGGAAACACTGCATGTTGGTGAAGGGCATATTGAAGAAGGATCAGCCGAGTGGTTCTTGTGGGAGAACAACTCCATTTGGCTCACTAACTTCACACACCATCAGGCTTCCAAGCAGCTCTCAAGGAAACTCAGTTTTCACACTCTATGCTTAGTGCTCTTTGTGTGCCTAGGACTGAAATGAAGCTTGGTCAGCATCCCACACAAACGAATGCTCCACATGCGGGTTTCACATGCCACCAACTCCACATTCACAGGCAACTTCAGCGCCACAGCCGTTTTCAGATAGCCCTCAATGCAAAGGCTCTAGACGCAAATATTGGTGTGAGAGCTAATTCAATCAAGGAAACACTGCATGTTGGTGAAGGGCATATTGAAGAAGAATCAGCCGAGTGGTTCTTGTGGGAGAACAACTCCATTTGGCTCACTAACTTCACACACCATCAGGCTTCCAAGCAGCTCTCAAGGAAACTCAGTTTTCACACTCTATGCTTAGTGCCCTTTCTTTGGCTATGACTGAAATGAACTTGGTAGAGCATCCCACACAAACGAATGCTCCACATGCGGGTTTCACATGCCACCAACTCCACATTCACAGGCAACTTCAGCGCCACAGCCGTTTTCAGATAGCCCTCAAAGCAAAGGCTCTAGACGCAAATATTGGTGTGAGAGCTAAATCAATCAAGGAAACACTGCATGTTGGTGAAGGGCATATTGAAGAAGGATCAGCCGAGTGGTTCTTGTGGGAGAACAACTCCATTTGGCTCACTAACTTCACACACCATCAGGCTTCCAAGCAGCTCTCAAGGAAACTCAGTTTTCACACTCTATGCTTAGTGCTCTTTGTGTGCCCAGGACTGAAATGAAACTTGGTCAGCATCCCACACAAACGAATGCTCCACATGCGGGTTTCACATGCCACCAACTCCACATTCACAGGCAACTTCAGCGCCACAGCCGTTTTCAGATAGCCCTCAAAGCAAAGGCTCTAGACGCAAATATTGGTGTGAGAGCTAATTCAATCAAGGAAACACTGCATGTTGGTGAAGGGCATATTGAAGAAGAATCAGCCGAGTGGTTCTTGTGGGAGAACAACTCCATTTGGCTCACTAACTTCACACACCATCAGGCTTCCAAGCAGCTCTCAAGGAAACTCAGTTTTCACACTCTATGCTTAGTGCCCTTTGAGTGCCTAGGACTGAAATGAAGCTTGGTCAGCATCCCACATAAACGAATGCTCCACATGCGGGTTTCACATGCCACCAACTCCACATTCACAGGCAACTTCAGCGCCACAGCCGTTTTCAGATAGCCCTCAATGCAAAGGCTCTAGACGCAAATATTGGTGTGAGAGCTAATTCAATCAAGGAAACACTGCATGTTGGTGAAGGGCATATTGAAGAAGGATCAGCCGAGTGGTTCTTGTGGGAGAACAACTCCATTTGGCTCACTAACTTCACACACCATCAGGCTTCCAAGCAGCTCTCAAGGAAACTCAGTTTTCACACTCTATGCTTAGTGCTCTTTGTGTGCCTAGGACTGAAATGAAGCTTGGTCAGCATCCCACACAAACGAATGCTCCACATGCGGGTTTCACATGCCACCAACTCCACATTCACAGGCAACTTCAGCGCCACAGCCGTTTTCAGATAGCCCTCAATGCAAAGGCTCTAGACGCAAATATTGGTGTGAGAGCTAATTCAATCAAGGAAACACTGCATGTTGGTGAAGGGCATATTGAAGAAGAATCAGCCGAGTGGTTCTTGTGGGAGAACAACTCCATTTGGCTCACTAACTTCACACACCATCAGGCTTCCAAGCAGCTCTCAAGGAAACTCAGTTTTCACACTCTATGCTTACTGTTCTTTGTGTGCATAGGACCGAAATGAAGCTTGGTCAGCATCCCACACAAACGAATGCTCCACATGCGGGTTTCACATGCCACCAACTCCACATTCACAGGCAACGTCAGCGCCACAGCCGTTTTCAGATATCCCTCAATGCAAAGGCTCTAGACGCAAATATTGGTGTGAGAGCTAATTCAATCAAGGAAACACTGCATGTTGGTGAAGGGCATATTGAAGAAGGATCAGCCGAGTGGTTCTTGTGGGAGAACAACTCCATTTGGCTCACTAACTTCACACACCATCAGGCTTCCAAGCAGCTCTCAAGGAAACTCAGTTTTCACACTCTATGCTTAGTGCCCTTTCTTTGGCTACCACTGAAATGAACCTGGTAGAGCATCCCACACAAACGAATGCTCCACATGCGGGTTTCACATGCCACCAACTCCACATTCACAGGCAACTTCAGCGCCACAGCCGTTTTCAGATAGCCCTCAATGCAAAGGCTCTAGACGCAAATATTGGTGTGAGAGCTAATTCAATCAAGGAAACACTGCATGTTGGTGAAGGGCATATTGAAGAAGGATCAGCCGAGTGGTTCTTGTGGGAGAACAACTCCATTTGGCTCACTAACGTCACACACCATCAGGCTTCCAAGCAGCTCTCAAGGAAACTCAGTTTTCACACTCTATGCTTAGTGCCCTTTGAGTGCATTATCTAGGAATGAACCTGGTAGAGCATCCCACACAAATGAATGCTCTACATGCGGGTTTCACATGCCACCAACTCCACATTCACAGGCAACTTCAGCGCCACAGCCGTTTTCAGATAGCCCTCAAAGCAAAGGCTCTAGACGCAAATATTGGTGTGAGAGCTAATTCAATCAAGGAAACACTGCATGTTGGTGAAGGGCATATTGAAGAAGAATCAGCCGAGTGGTTCTTGTGGGAGAACAACTCCATTTGGCTCACTAACTTCACACACCATCAGGCTTCCAAGCAGCTCTCAAGGAAACTCAGTTTTCACACTCTATGCTTAGTGCTCTTTGTGTGCCCAGGACTGAAATGAAGCTTGGTCAGCATCCCACACAAACGAATGCTCCACATGCGGGTTTCACATGCCACCAACTCCACATTCACAGGCAACTTCAGCGCCACAGCCGTTTTCAGATAGCCCTCAAAGCAAAGGCTCTAGACGCAAATATTGGTGTGAGAGCTAATTCAATCAAGGAAACACTGCATGTTGGTGAAGGGCATATTGAAGAAGGATCAGCCGAGTGGTTCTTGTGGGAGAACAACTCCATTTGGCTCACTAACTTCACACACCATCAGGCTTCCAAGCAGCTCTCAAGGAAACTCAGTTTTCACACTCTATGCTTAGTGCCCTTTGTATGGCTAGGACTGAAATGAACCTGGTAGAGCATCCCACACAAACGAATGCTCCACATGCGGGTTTCACATGCCACCAACTCCACATTCACAGGCAACTTCAACGCCACAGCCGTTTTCAGATAGCCCTCAATGCAAAGGCTCTAGACGCAAATATTGGTGTGAGAGCTAATTCAATCAAGGAAACACTGCATGTTGGTGAAGGGCATATTGAAGAAGGATCAGCCGAGTGGTTCTTGTGGGAGAACAACTCCATTTGGCTCACTAACTTCACACACTATCAGGCTTCCAAGCAGCTCTCAAGGAAACTCAGTTTTCACACTCTATGCTTAGTGCCCTTTCTTTGGCTATGACTGAAATGAACCTGGTAGAGCATCCCACAGAAACGAATGCTCCACATGCGGGTTTCACATGCCACCAACTCCACATTCACAGGCAACTTCAGCGCCACAGCCGTTTTCAGATAGCCCTCAATGCAAAGGCTCTAGACGCAAATATTGGTGTGAGAGCTAATTCAATCAAGGAAACACTGCATGTTGGTGAAGGGCATATTGAAGAAGGATCAGCCGAGTGGTTCTTGTGGGAGAACAACTCCATTTGGCTCACTAACGTCACACACCATCAGGCTTCCAAGCAGCTCTCAAGGAAACTCAGTTTTCACACTCTATGCTTAGTGCCCTTTGAGTGCCTAGGACTGAAAGGAAGCTTGGTCAGCATCCCACATAAACGAATGCTCCACATGCGGGTTTCACATGCCACCAACTCCACATTCACAGGCAACTTCAGCGCCACAGCCGTTTTCAGATAGCCCTCAATGCAAAGGCTCTAGACGCAAATATTGGTGTGAGAGCTAATTCAATCAAGGAAACACTGCATGTTGGTGAAGGGCATATTGAAGAAGGATCAGCCGAGTGGTTCTTGTGGGAGAACAACTCCATTTGGCTCACTAACTTCACACACCATCAGGCTTCCAAGCAGCTCTCAAGGAAACTCAGTTTTCACACTCTATGCTTAGTGCCCTTTGAGTGCATTATCTAGGAATGAACCTGGTAGAGCATCCCACAGAAACGAATGCTCTACATGCGGGTTTCACATGCCACCAACTCCACATTCACAGGCAACTTCAGCGCCAGAGCCGTTTTCAGATAGCCCTCAAAGCAAAGGCTCTAGACGCAAATATTGGTGTGAGAGCTAATTCAATCAAGGAAACACTGCATGTTGGTGAAGGGCATATTGAAGAAGGATCAGCCGAGTGGTTCTTGTGGGAGAACAACTCCATTTGGCTCACTAACGTCACACACCATCAGGCTTCCAAGCAGCTCTCAAGGAAACTCAGTTTTCACACTCTCTGCTTAGTGCCCTTTGTATGGCTAGGACTGAAATGAACCTGGTAGAGCATCCCACACAAACGAATGCTCCACATGCGGGTTTCACATGCCACCAACTCCACATTCACAGGCAACTTCAGCGCCACAGCCGTTTTCAGATAGCCCTGAATGCAAAGGCTCTAGACGCAAATATTGGTGTGAGAGCTAATTCAATCAAGGAAACACTGCATGTTGGTGAAGGGCATATTGAAGAAGGATCAGCCGAGTGGTTCTTGTGGGAGAACAACTCCATTTGGCTCACTAACGTCACACACCATCAGGCTTCCAAGCAGCTCTCAAGGAAACTCAGTTTTCACACTCTCTGCTTAGTGCCCTTTGTATGGCTAGGACTGAAATGAACCTGGTAGAGCATCCCACACAAACGAATGCTCCACATGCGGGTTTCACATGCCACCAACTCCACATTCTCAGGCAACTTCAGCGCCACAGCCGTTTTCAGATAGCCCTCAATGCAAAGGCTCTAGACGCAAATATTGGTGTGAGAGTTAATTCAATCAAGGAAACACTGCATGTTGGTGAAGGGCATATTGAAGAAGGATCAGCCGAGTGGTTCTTGTGGGAGAACAACTCCATTTGGCTCACTAACTTCACACACCATCAGGCTTCCAAGCAGCTCTCAAGGAAACTCAGTTTTCACACTCTATGCTTAGTGCCCTTTGAGTGCCTAGGACTGAAATGAAGCTTGGTCAGCATCCCACATAAACGAATGCTCCACATGCGGGTTTCACATGCCACCAACTCCACATTCACAGGCAACTTCAGCGCCACAGCCGTTTTCAGATAGCCCTCAATGCAAAGGCTCTAGACGCAAATATTGGTGTGAGAGCTAATTCAATCAAGGAAACACTGCATGTTGGTGAAGGGCATATTGAAGAAGAATCAGCCGAGTGGTTCTTGTGGGAGAACAACTCCATTTGGCTCACTAACTTCACACACCATCAGGCTTCCAAGCAGCTCTCAAGGAAACTCAGTTTTCACACTCTATGCTTAGTGCTCTTTGTGTGCCCAGGACTGAAATGAAGCTTGGTCAGCATCCCACACAAACGAATGCTCCACATGCGGGTTTCACATGCCACCAACTCCACATTCACAGGCAACTTCAGCGCCACAGCCGTTTTCAGATAGCCCTCAAAGCAAAGGCTCTAGACGCAAATATTGGTGTGAGAGCTAATTCAATCAAGGAAACACTGCATGTTGGTGAAGGGCATATTGAAGAAGAATCAGCCGAGTGGTTCTTGTGGGAGAACAACTCCATTTGGCTCACTAACTTCACACACCATCAGGCTTCCAAGCAGCTCTCAAGGAAACTCAGTTTTCACACTCTATGCTTAGTGCCCTTTGTATGGCTAGGACTGAAATGAACCTGGTAGAGCATCCCACACAAACGAATGCTCCACATGCGGGTTTCACATGCCACCAACTCCACATTCACAGGCAACTTCAGCGCCACAGCCGTTTTCAGATAGCCCTCAATGCAAAGGCTCTAGACGCAAATATTGGTGTGAGAGCTAATTCAATCAAGGAAACACTGCATGTTGGTGAAGGGCATATTGAAGAAGGATCAGCCGAGTGGTTCTTGTGGGAGAACAACTCCATTTGGCTCACTAACTTCACACACTATCAGGCTTCCAAGCAGCTCTCAAGGAAACTCAGTTTTCACACTCTATGCTTAGTGCCCTTTCTTTGGCTATGACTGAAATGAACCTGGTAGAGCATCCCACAGAAACGAATGCTCCACATGCGGGTTTCACATGCCACCAACTCCACATTCACAGGCAACTTCAGCGCCACAGCCGTTTTCAGATAGCCCTCAATGCAAAGGCTCTAGACGCAAATATTGGTGTGAGAGCTAATTCAATCAAGGAAACACTGCATGTTGGTGAAGGGCATATTGAAGAAGGATCAGCCGAGTGGTTCTTGTGGGAGAACAACTCCATTTGGCTCACTAACGTCACACACCATCAGGCTTCCAAGCAGCTCTCAAGGAAACTCAGTTTTCACACTCTATGCTTAGTGCCCTTTGAGTGCCTAGGACTGAAAGGAAGCTTGGTCAGCATCCCACATAAACGAATGCTCCACATGCGGGTTTCACATGCCACCAACTCCACATTCACAGGCAACTTCAGCGCCACAGCCGTTTTCAGATAGCCCTCAATGCAAAGGCTCTAGACGCAAATATTGGTGTGAGAGCTAATTCAATCAAGGAAACACTGCATGTTGGTGAAGGGCATATTGAAGAAGGATCAGCCGAGTGGTTCTTGTGGGAGAACAACTCCATTTGGCTCACTAACTTCACACACCATCAGGCTTCCAAGCAGCTCTCAAGGAAACTCAGTTTTCACACTCTATGCTTAGTGCCCTTTGAGTGCATTATCTAGGAATGAACCTGGTAGAGCATCCCACAGAAACGAATGCTCTACATGCGGGTTTCACATGCCACCAACTCCACATTCACAGGCAACTTCAGCGCCAGAGCCGTTTTCAGATAGCCCTCAAAGCAAAGGCTCTAGACGCAAATATTGGTGTGAGAGCTAATTCAATCAAGGAAACACTGCATGTTGGTGAAGGGCATATTGAAGAAGGATCAGCCGAGTGGTTCTTGTGGGAGAACAACTCCATTTGGCTCACTAACGTCACACACCATCAGGCTTCCAAGCAGCTCTCAAGGAAACTCAGTTTTCACACTCTATGCTTAGTGCCCTTTGTATGGCTAGGACTGAAATGAACCTGGTAGAGCATCCCACACAAACGAATGCTCCACATGCGGGTTTCACATGCCACCAACTCCACATTCACAGGCAACTTCAGCGCCACAGCCGTTTTCAGATAGCCCTCAAAGCAAAGGCTCTAGAAGCAAATATTGGTGTGAGAGCTAATTCAATCAAGGAAACACTGCATGTTGGTGAAGGGCATATTGAAGAAGGATCAGCCGAGTGGTTCTTGTGGGAGAACAACTCCATTTGGCTCACTAACGTCACACACCATCAGGCTTCCAAGCAGCTCTCAAGGAAACTCAGTTTTCACACTCTCTGCTTAGTGCCCTTTGTATGGCTAGGACTGAAATGAACCTGGTAGAGCATCCCACACAAACGAATGCTCCACATGCGGGTTTCACATGCCACCAACTCCACATTCTCAGGCAACTTCAGCGCCACAGCCGTTTTCAGATAGCCCTCAATGCAAAGGCTCTAGACGCAAATATTGGTGTGAGAGTTAATTCAATCAAGGAAACACTGCATGTTGGTGAAGGGCATATTGAAGAAGGATCAGCCGAGTGGTTCTTGTGGGAGAACAACTCCATTTGGCTCACTAACTTCACACACCATCAGGCTTCCAAGCAGCTCTCAAGGAAACTCAGTTTTCACACTCTCTGCTTAGTGCCCTTTCTTTGGCTATGACTGAAATGAACTTGGTAGAGCATCCCACACAAACGAATGCTCCACATGCGGGTTTCACATGCCACCAACTCCACATTCACAGGCAACTTCAGCGCCACAGCCGTTTTCAGATAGCCCTCAATGCAAAGGCTCTAGACGCAAATATTGGTGTGAGAGCTAATTCAATCAAGGAAACACTGCATGTTGGTGAAGGGCATATTGAAGAAGGATCAGCCGAGTGGTTCTTGTGGGAGAACAACTCCATTTGGCTCACTAACTTCACACACCATCAGGCTTCCAAGCAGCTCTCAAGGAAACTCAGTTTTCACACTCTATGCTTAGTGCCCTTTGTATGGCTAGGACTGAAATGAACCTGGTAGAGCATCCCACACAAACGAATGCTCCACATGCGGGTTTCACATGCCACCAACTCCACATTCACAGGCAACTTCAGCGCCACAGCCGTTTTCAGATAGCCCTCAATGCAAAGGCTCTAGACGCAAATATTGGTGTGAGAGCTAATTCAATCAAGGAAACACTGCATGTTGGTGAAGGGCATATTGAAGAAGGATCAGCCGAGTGGTTCTTGTGGGAGAACAACTCCATTTGGCTCACTAACTTCACACACCATCAGGCTTCCAAGCAGCTCTCAAGGAAACTCAGTTTTCACACTCTATGCTTAGTGCCCTTTGAGTGCCTAGGACTGAAAGGAAGCTTGGTCAGCATCCCACATAAACGAATGCTCCACATGCGGGTTTCACATGCCACCAACTCCACATTCACAGGCAACTTCAGCGCCACAGCCGTTTTCAGATAGCCCTCAATGCAAAGGCTCTAGACGCAAATATTGGTGTGAGAGCTAATTCAATCAAGGAAACACTGCATGTTGGTGAAGGGCATATTGAAGAAGGATCAGCCGAGTGGTTCTTGTGGGAGAACAACTCCATTTGGCTCACTAACTTCACACACCATCAGGCTTCCAAGCAGCTCTCAAGGAAACTCAGTTTTCACACTCTATGCTTAGTGCTCTTTGTGTGCCCAGGACTGAAATGAAGCTTGGTCAGCATCCCACACAAACGAATGCTCCACATGCGGGTTTCACATGCCACCAACTCCACATTCACAGGCAACTTCAGCGCCACAGCCGTTTTCAGATAGCCCTCAAAGCAAAGGCTCTAGACGCAAATATTGGTGTGAGAGCTAATTCAATCAAGGAAACACTGCATGTTGGTGAAGGGCATATTGAAGAAGGATCAGCCGAGTGGTTCTTGTGGGAGAACAACTCCATTTGGCTCACTAACTTCACACACCATCAGGCTTCCAAGCAGCTCTCAAGGAAACTCAGTTTTCACACTCTATGCTTAGTGCTATTTGTGTGCCTAGGACTGAAATGAAGCTTGGTCAGCATCCCACACAAACGAATGCTCCACATGCGGGTTTCACATGCCACCAACTCCACATTCACAGGCAACTTCAGCGCCACAGCCGTTTTCAGATAGCCCTCAATGCAAAGGCTCTAGACGCAAATATTGGTGTGAGAGCTAATTCAATCAAGGAAACACTGCATGTTGGTGAAGGGCATATTGAAGAAGGATCAGCCGAGTGGTTCTTGTGGGAGAACAACTCCATTTGGCTCACTAACTTCACACACCATCAGGCTTCCAAGCAGCTCTCAAGGAAACTCAGTTTTCACACTCTATGCTTAGTGCCCTTTGAGTGCATTATCTAGGAATGAACCTGGTAGAGCATCCCACAGAAACGAATGCTCTACATGCGGGTTTCACATGCCACCAACTCCACATTCACAGGCAACTTCAGCGCCACAGCCGTTTTCAGATAGCCCTCAATGCAAAGGTTCTAGATGCAAATATTGGTGTGAGAGCTAATTCAATCAAGGAAACACTGCATGTTGGTGAAGGGCATATTGAAGAAGAATCAGCCGAGTGGTTCTTGTGGGAGAACAACTCCATTTGGCTCACTAACTTCACACACCATCAGGCTTCCAAGCAGCTCTCAAGGAAACTCAGTTTTCACACTCTATGCTTAGTGCTATTTGTGTGCCTAGGACTGAAATGAAGCTTGGTCAGCATTCCACACAAACGAATGCTCCACATGCGGGTTTCACATGCCACCAACTCCACATTCACAGGCAACTTCAGCGCCACAGCCGTTTTCAGATAGCCCTGAATGCAAAGGCTCTAGACGCAAATATTGGTGTGAGAGCTAATTCAATCAAGGAAACACTGCATGTTGGTGAAGGGCATATTGAAGAAGGATCAGCCGAGTGGTTCTTGTGGGAGAACAACTCCATTTGGCTCACTAACTTCACACACCATCAGGCTTCCAAGCAGCTCTCAAGGAAACTCAGTTTTCACACTCTATGCTTAGTGCCCTTTGAGTGCATTATCTAGGAATGAACCTGGTAGAGCATCCCACAGAAACGAATGCTCTACATGCGGGTTTCACATGCCACCAACTCCACATTCACAGGCAACTTCAGCGCCACAGCCGTTTTCAGATAGCCCTCAAAGCAAAGGCTCTAGACGCAAATATTGGTGTGAGAGCTAATTCAATCAAGGAAACACTGCATGTTGGTGAAGAGCATATTGAAGAAGAATCAGCCGAGTGGTTCTTGTGGGAGAACAACTCCATTTGGCTCACTAACTTCACACACCATCAGGCTTCCAAGCAGCTCTCAAGGAAACTCAGTTTTCACACTCTATGCTTAGTGCCCTTTCTTTGGCTATGACTGAAATGAACTTGGTAGAGCATCCCACACAAACGAATGCTCCACATGCGGGTTTCACATGCCACCAACTCCACATTCACAGGCAACTTCAGCGCCACAGCCGTTTTCAGATAGCCCTCAATGCAAAGGCTCTAGACGCAAATATTGGTGTGAGAGCTAATTCAATCAAGGAAACACTGCATGTTGGTGAAGGGCATATTGAAGAAGGATCAGCCGAGTGGTTCTTGTGGGAGAACAACTCCATTTGGCTCACTAACTTCACACACCATCAGGCTTCCAAGCAGCTCTCAAGGAAACTCAGTTTTCACACTCTATGCTTAGTGCTATTTGTGTGCCTAGGACTGAAATGAAGCTTGGTCAGCATTCCACACAAACGAATGCTCCACATGCGGGTTTCACATGCCACCAACTCCACATTCACAGGCAACTTCAGCGCCACAGCCGTTTTCAGATAGCCCTGAATGCAAAGGCTCTAGACGCAAATATTGGTGTGAGAGCTAATTCAATCAAGGAAACACTGCATGTTGGTGAAGGGCATATTGAAGAAGGATCAGCCGAGTGGTTCTTGTGGGAGAACAACTCCATTTGGCTCACTAACTTCACACACCATCAGGCTTCCAAGCAGCTCTCAAGGAAACTCAGTTTTCACACTCTATGCTTAGTGCCCTTTGAGTGCATTATCTAGGAATGAACCTGGTAGAGCATCCCACACAAACGAATGCTCTACATGCGGGTTTCACATGCCACCAACTCCACATTCACAGGCAACTTCAGCGCCACAGCCGTTTTCAGATAGCCCTCAAAGCAAAGGCTCTAGACGCAAATATTGGTGTGAGAGCTAATTCAATCAAGGAAACACTGCATGTTGGTGAAGGGCATATTGAAGAAGAATCAGCCGAGTGGTTCTTGTGGGAGAACAACTCCATTTGGCTCACTAACTTCACACACCATCAGGCTTCCAAGCAGCTCTCAAGGAAACTCAGTTTTCACACTCTATGCTTAGTGCCCTTTCTTTGGCTATGACTGAAATGAACTTGGTAGAGCATCCCACACAAACGAATGCTCCACATGCGGGTTTCACATGCCACCAACTCCACATTCACAGGCAACTTCAGCGCCACAGCCGTTTTCAGATAGCCCTCAATGCAAAGGCTCTAGACGCAAATATTGGTGTGAGAGCTAATTCAATCAAGGAAACACTGCATGTTGGTGAAGGGCATATTGAAGAAGGATCAGCCGAGTGGTTCTTGTGGGAGAACAACTCCATTTGGCTCACTAACTTCACACACCATCAGGCTTCCAAGCAGCTCTCAAGGAAACTCAGTTTTCACACTCTATGCTTAGTGCCCTTTGTATGGCTAGGACTGAAATGAACCTGGTAGAGCATCCCACACAAACGAATGCTCCACATGCGGGTTTCACATGCCACCAACTCCACATTCACAGGCAACTTCAGCGCCACAGCCGTTTTCAGATAGCCCTCAATGCAAAGGCTCTAGACGCAAATATTGGTGTGAGAGCTAATTCAATCAAGGAAACACTGCATGTTGGTGAAGGGCATATTGAAGAAGGATCAGCCGAGTGGTTCTTGTGGGAGAACAACTCCATTTGGCTCACTAACTTCACACACCATCAGGCTTCCAAGCAGCTCTCAAGGAAACTCAGTTTTCACACTCTATGCTTAGTGCTATTTGTGTGCCTAGGACTGAAATGAAGCTTGGTCAGCATCCCACACAAACGAATGCTCCACATGCGGGTTTCACATGCCACCAACTCCACATTCACAGGCAACTTCAGCGCCACAGCCGTTTTCAGATAGCCCTGAATGCAAAGGCTCTAGACGCAAATATTGGTGTGAGAGCTAATTCAATCAAGGAAACACTGCATGTTGGTGAAGGGCATATTGAAGAAGGATCAGCCGAGTGGTTCTTGTGGGAGAACAACTCCATTTGGCTCACTAACTTCACACACCATCAGGCTTCCAAGCAGCTCTCAAGGAAACTCAATTTTCACACTCTATGCTTAGTGCCCTTTGAGTGCATTATCTAGGAATGAACCTGGTAGAGCATCCCACAGAAACGAATGCTCTACATGCGGGTTTCACATGCCACCAACTCCACATTCACAGGCAACTTCAGCGCCACAGCCGTTTTCAGATAGCCCTCAATGCAAAGGCTCTAGACGCAAATATTGGTGTGAGAGCTAATTCAATCAAGGAAACACTGCATGTTGGTGAAGGGCATATTGAAGAAGAATCAGCCGAGTGGTTCTTGTGGGAGAACAACTCCATTTGGCTCACTAACTTCACACACCATCAGGCTTCCAAGCAGCTCTCAAGGAAACTCAGTTTTCACACTCTATGCTTAGTGCCCTTTCTTTGGCTATGACTGAAATGAACTTGGTAGAGCATCCCACACAAACGAATGCTCCACATGCGGGTTTCACATGCCACCAACTCCACATTCACAGGCAACTTCAGCGCCACAGCCGTTTTCAGATAGCCCTCAATGCAAAGGCTCTAGACGCAAATATTGGTGTGAGAGCTAATTCAATCAAGGAAACACTGCATCTTGGTGAAGGGCATATTGAAGAAGGATCAGCCGAGTGGTTCTTGTGGGAGAACAACTCCATTTGGCTCACTAACTTCACACACCATCAGGCTTCCAAGCAGCTCTCAAGGAAACTCAGTTTTCACACTGTATGCTTAGTGCTATTTGTGTGCCTAGGACTGAAATGAACCTGGTAGAGCATCCCACACAAACGAATGCTCTACATGCGGGTTTCACATGCCACCAACTCCACATTCACAGGCAACTTCAGCGCCACAGCCGTTTTCAGATAGCCCTCAATGCAAAGGCTCTAGACGCAAATATTGGTGTGAGAGCTAATTCAATCAAGGAAACACTGCATGTTGGTGAAGGGCATATTGAAGAAGGATCAGCCGAGTGGTTCTTGTGGGAGAACAACTCCATTTGGCTCACTAACTTCACACACCATCAGGCTTCCAAGCAGCTCTCAAGGAAACTCAGTTTTCACACTCTATGCTTAGTGCCCTTTGAGTGCATTATCTAGGAATGAACCTGGTAGAGCATCCCACACAAACGAATGCTCCACATGCGGGTTTCACATGCCACCAACTCCACATTCACAGGCAACTTCAGCGCCACAGCCGTTTTCAGATAGCCCTCAATGCAAAGGCTCTAGACGCAAATATTGGTGTGAGAGCTAATTCAATCAAGGATACACTGCATGTTGGTGAAGGGCATATTGAAAAAGAATCAGCCGAGTGGTTCTTGTGGGAGAACAACTCCATTTGGCTCACTAACTTCACACACCATCAGGCTTCCAAGCAGCTCTCAAGGAAACTCAGTTTTCACACTCTATGCTTAGTGCCCTTTCTTTGGCTATGACTGAAATGAACCTGGTAGAGCATCCCACACAAACGAATGCTCCACATGCGGGTTTCACATGCCACCAACTCCACATTCACAGGCAACTTCAGCGCCACAGCCGTTTTCAGATAGCCCTGAATGCAAAGGCTCTAGACGCAAATATTGGTGTGAGAGCTAATTCAATCAAGGAAACACTGCATGTTGGTGAAGGGCATATTGAAGAAGGATCAGCCGAGTGGTTCTTGTGGGAGAACAACTCCATTTGGCTCACTAACTTCACACACCATCAGGCTTCCAAGCAGCTCTCAAGGAAACTCAGTTTTCACACTCTATGCTTAGTGCCCTTTGAGTGCATTATCTAGGAATGAACCTGGTAGAGCATCCCACAGAAACGAATGCTCCACATGCGGGTTTCACATGCCACCAACTCCACATTCACAGGCAACTTCAGCGCCACAGCCGTTTTCAGATAGCCCTCAATGCAAAGGCTCTAGACGCAAATATTGGTGTGAGAGCTAATTGAATCAAGGAAACACTGCATGTTGGTGAAGGGCATATTGAAGAAGGATCAGCCGAGTGGTTCTTGTGGGAGAACAACTCCATTTGGCTCACTAACTTCACACACCATCAGGCTTCCAAGCAGCTCTCAAGGAAACTCAGTTTTCACACTCTATGCTTAGTGCCCTTTCTTTGGCTATGACTGAAATGAACCTGGTAGAGCATCCCACACAAACGAATGCTCCACATGCGGGTTTCACATGCCACCAACTGCGCATTCACAGGCAACTTCAGCGCCACAGCCGTTTTCAGATAGCCCTCAATGCAAAGGCTCTAGACGCAAATATTGGTGTGAGAGTTAATTCAATCAAGGAAACACTGCATGTTGGTGAAGGGCATATTGAAGAAGAATCATCCGAGTGGTTCTTGTGGGAGAACAACTCCATTTGGCTCACTAACTTCACACACCATCAGGCTTCCAAGCAGCTCTCAAGGAAACTCAGTTTTCACACTCTATGCTTAGTGCCCTTTGAGTGCCTAGGACTGAAATGAAGCATGGTCAGCATCCCACATAAACGAATGCTCCACATGCGGGTTTCACATGCCACCAACTCCACATTCACAGGCAACTTCAGCGCCACAGCCGTTTTCAGATAGCCCTCAATGCAAAGGCTCTAGACGCAAATATTGGTGTGAGAGCTAATTCAATCAAGGAAACACTGCATGTTGGTGAAGGGAATATTGAAGAAGGATCAGCCGAGTGGTTCTTGTGGGAGAACAACTCCATTTGGCTCACTAACTTCACACACCATCAGGCTTCCAAGCAGCTCTCAAGGAAACTCAGTTTTCACACTCTATGCTTAGTGCCCTTTCTTTGGCTATGACTGAAATGAACCTGGTAGAGCATCCCACACAAACGAATGCTCCACATGCGGGTTTCACATGCCACCAACTCCACATTCACAGGCAACTTCAGCGCCACAGCCGTTTTCAGATAGCCCTGAATGCAAAGGCTCTAGACGCAAATATTGGTGTGAGAGCTAATTCAATCAAGGAAACACTGCATGTTGGTGAAGGGCATATTGAAGAAGGATCAGCCGAGTGGTTCTTGTGGGAGAACAACTCCATTTGGCTCACTAACGTCACACATCATCAGGCTTCCAAGCAGCTCTCAAGGAAACTCAGTTTTCACACTCTATGCTTAGTGCCCTTTGAGTGCCTAGGACTGAAAGGAAGCTTGGAGAGCATCCCACATAAACGAATGCTCCACATGCGGGTTTCACATGCCACCAACTCCACATTCACAGGCAACTTCAGCGCCACAGCCGTTTTCAGATAGCCCTCAATGCAAAGGCTCTAGACGCAAATATTGGTGTGAGAGTTAATTCAATCAAGGAAACACTGCACGTTGGTGAAGGGCATATTGAAGAAGGCTCAGCCGAGTGGTTCTTGTGGGAGAACAACTCCATTTGGCTCACTAACTTCACACACCATCAGGCTTCCAAGCAGCTCTCAAGGAAACTCAGTTTTCACACTCTATGCGTAGTGCCCTTTCTTTGGCTATGACTGAAATGAACCTGGTAGAGCATCCCACACAAACGAATGCTCTACATGCGGGTTTCACATGCCACCAACTCCACATTCACAGGCAACTTCAGCGCCACAGCCATTTTCAGATAGCCCTGAATGCAAAGGCTCTAGACGCAAATATTGGTGTGAGAGTTAATTCAATCAAGGAAACACTGCATGTTGGTGAAGGGCATATTGAAGAAGGATCAGCCGAGTGGTTCTTGTGGGAGAACAACTCCATTTGGCTCACTAACTTCACACACCATCAGGCTTCCAAGCAGCTCTCAAGGAAACTCAGTTTTCACACTCTATGCTTAGTGCCCTTTCTTTGGCTATGACTGAAATGAACCTGGTAGAGCATCCCACACAAACGAATGCTCCACATGCGGGTTTCACATGCCACCAACTCCACATTCACAGGCAACTTCAGCGCCACAGCCGTTTTCAGATAGCCCTCAATGCAAAGGCTCTAGACGCAAATATTGGTGTGAGAGCTAATTCAATCAAGGAAACACTGCATGTTGGTGAAGGGCATATTGAAGAAGGATCAGCCGAGTGGTTCTTGTGGGAGAACAACTCCATTTGGCTCACTAACTTCACACACCATCAGGCTTCCAAGCAGCTCTCAAGGAAACTCAGTTTTCACACTCTATGCTTAGTGCCCTTTGAGTGCCTAGGACTGAAATGAAGCTTGGTCAGCATCCCACATAAACGAATGCTCCACATGCGGGTTTCACATGCCACCAACTCCACATTCACAGGCAACTTCAGCGCCACAGCCGTTTTTCAGATAGCCCTCAATGCAAAGGCTCTAGACGCAAATATTGGTGTGAGAGCTAATTCAATCAAGGAAACACTGCATGTTGGTGAAGGGCATATTGAAGAAGGATCAGCCGAGTGGTTCTTGTGGGAGAACAACTCCATTTGGCTCACTAACTTCACACACCATCAGGCTTCCAAGCAGCTCTCAAGGAAACTCAGTTTTCACACTCTATGCTTAGTGCCCTTTCTTTGGCTATGACTGAAATGAACCTGGTAGAGCATCCCACACAAACGAATGCTCCACATGCGGGTTTCACATGCCACCAACTCCACATTCACAGGCAACTTCAGCGCCACAGCCGTTTTCAGATAGCCCTCAATGCAAAGGCTCTAGACGCAAATATTGGTGTGAGAGTTAATTCAATCAAGGAAACACTGCATGTGGGTGAAGGGCATATTGAAGAAGGATCAGCCGAGTGGTTCTTGTGGGAGAACAACTCCATTTGGCTCACTAACTTCACACACCATCAGGCTTCCAAGCAGCTCTCAAGGAAACTCAGTTTTCACACTCTATGCTTAGTGCCCTTTGAGTGCCTAGGACTGAAATGAAGCTTGGTCAGCATCCCACATAAACGAATGCTCCACATGCGGGTTTCACATGCCACCAACTCCACATTCACAGGCAACTTCAGCGCCACAGCCGTTTTCAGATAGCCCTCAATGCAAAGGCTCTAGACGCAAATATTGGTGTGAGAGCTAATTCAATCAAGGAAACACTGCATGTTGGTGAAGGGCATATTGAAGAAGGATCAGCCGAGTGGTTCTTGTGGGAGAACAACTCCATTTGGCTCACTAACTTCACACACCATCAGGCTTCCAAGCAGCTCTCAAGGAAACTCAGTTTTCACACTCTATGCTTAGTGCCCTTTCTTTGGCTATGACTGAAATGAACCTGGTAGAGCATCCCACACAAACGAATGCTCCACATGCGGGTTTCACATGCCACCAACTCCACATTCACAGGCAACTTCAGCGCCACAGCCGTTTTCAGATAGCCCTCAATGCAAAGGCTCTAGACGCAAATATTGGTGTGAGAGCTAATTCAATCAAGGAAACACTGCATGTTGGTGAAGGGCATATTGAAGAAGGATCAGCCGAGTGGTTCTTGTGGGAGAACAACTCCATTTGGCTCACTAACGTCACACACCATCAGGCTTCCAAGCAGCTCTCAAGGAAACTCAGTTTTCACACTCTCTGCTTAGTGCCCTTTGTATGGCTAGGACTGAAAGGAAGCTTGGAGAGCATCCCACATAAACGAATGCTCCACATGCGGGTTTCACATGCCACCAACTCCACATTCACAGGCAACTTCAGCGCCACAGCCGTTTTCAGATAGCCCTCAATGCAAAGGCTCTAGACGCAAATATTGGTGTGAGAGCTAATTCAATCAAGGAAACACTGCATGTTGGTGAAGGGCATATTGAAGAAGGCTCAGCCGAGTGGTTCTTGTGGGAGAACAACTCCATTTGGCTCACTAACTTCACACACCATCAGGCTTCCAAGCAGCTCTCAAGGAAACTCAGTTTTCACACTCTATGCTTAGTGCCCTTTGAGTGCATTATCTAGGAATGAACCTGGTAGAGCATCCCACACAAACGAATGCTCTACATGCGGGTTTCACATGCCACCAACTCCACATTCACAGGCAACTTCAGCGCCACAGCCGTTTTCAGATAGCCCTCAAAGCAAAGGCTCTAGACGCAAATATTGGTGTGAGAGCTAATTCAATCAAGGAAACACTGCATGTTGGTGAAGGGCATATTGAAAAAGAATCAGCCGAGTGGTTCTTGTGGGAGAACAACTCCATTTGGCTCACTAACTTCACACACCATCAGGCTTCCAAGCAGCTCTCAAGGAAACTCAGTTTTCACACTCTATGCTTAGTGCCCTTTGAGTGCATTATCTAGGAACGAACCTGGTAGAGCATCCCACAGAAACGAATGCTCTACATGCGGGTTTCACATGCCACCAACTCCACATTCACAGGCAACTTCAGCGCCACAGCCATTTTCAGATAGCCCTGAATGCAAAGGCTCTAGACGCAAATATTGGTGTGAGAGTTAATTCAATCAAGGAAACACTGCATGTTGGTGAAGGGCATATTGAAGAAGAATCAGCCGAGTGGTTCTTGTGGGAGAACAACTCCATTTGGCTCACTAACTTCACACACCATCAGGCTTCCAAGCAGCTCTCAAGGAAACTCAGTTTTCACACTCTATGCTTAGTGCCCTTTCTTTGGCTATGACTGAAATGAACCTGGTAGAGCATCCCACACAAACGAATGCTCCACATGCGGGTTTCACATGCCACCAACTCCACATTCACAGGCAACTTCAGCGCCACAGACGTTTTCAGATAGCCCTCAATGCAAAGGCTCTAGACGCAAATATTGGTGTGAGAGCTAATTCAATCAAGGAAACACTGCATGTTGGTGAAGGGCATATTGAAGAAGGATCAGCCGAGTGGTTCTTGTGGGAGAACAACTCCATTTGGCTCACTAACGTCACACACCATCAGGCTTCCAAGCAGCTCTCAAGGAAACTCAGTTTTCACACTCTATGCTTAGTGCCCTTTGAGTGCCTAGGACTGAAAGGAAGCTTGGAGAGCATCCCACATAAACGAATGCTCCACATGCGGGTTTCACATGCCACCAACTCCACATTCACAGGCAACTTCAGCGCCACAGCCGTTTTCAGATAGCCCTCAATGCAAAGGCTCTAGACGCAAATATTGGTGTGAGAGCTAATTCAATCAAGGAAACACTGCATGTTGGTGAAGGGCATATTGAAGAAGGATCAGCCGAGTGGTTCTTGTGGGAGAACAACTCCATTTGGCTCACTAACTTCACACACCATCAGGCTTCCAAGCAGCTCTCAAGGAAACTCAGTTTTCACACTCTATGCTTAGTGCCCTTTGAGTGCCTAGGACTGAAATGAAGCTTGGTCAGCATCCCACATAAACGAATGCTCCACATGCGGGTTTCACATGCCACCAACTCCACATTCACAGGCAACTTCAGCGCCACAGCCGTTTTCAGATAGCCCTCAATGCAAAGGCTCTAGACGCAAATATTGGTGTGAGAGCTAATTCAATCAAGGAAACACTGCATGTTGGTGAAGGGCATATTGAAGAAGGATCAGCCGAGTGGTTCTTGTGGGAGAACAACTCCATTTGGCTCACTAACTTCACACACCATCAGGCTTCCAAGCAGCTCTCAAGGAAACTCAGTTTTCACACTCTATGCTTAGTGCCCTTTGAGTGCATTATCTAGGAATGAACCTGGTAGAGCATCCCACAGAAACGAATGCTCTACATGCGGGTTTCACATGCCACCAACTCCACATTCACAGGCAACTTCAGCGCCACAGCCGTTTTCAGATATCCCTCAATGCAAAGGCTCTAGACGCAAATATTGGTGTGAGAGCTAATTCAATCAAGGAAACACTGCATGTTGGTGAAGGGCATATTGAAGAAGGATCAGCCGAGTGGTTCTTGTGGGAGAACAACTCCATTTGGCTCACTAACTTCACACACCATCAGGCTTCCAAGCAGCTCTCAAGGAAACTCAGTTTTCACACTCTATGCTTAGTGCCCTTTGAGTGCATTATCTAGGAATGAACCTGGTAGAGCATCCCACAGAAACGAATGCTCTACATGCGGGTTTCACATGCCACCAACTCCACATTCACAGGCACCTTCAGCGCCACAGCTGTTTTCAGATAGCCCTCAATGCAAAGGCTCTAGACGCAAATATTGGTGTGAGAGCTAATTCAATCAAGGAAACACAGCATGTTGGTGAAGGGCATATTGAAGAAGAATCAGTCGAGTGGTTCTTGTGGGAGAACAACTCCATTTGGCTCACTAACTTCACACACCATCAGGCTTCCAAGCAGCTCTCAAGGAAACTCAGTTTTCACACTCTATGCTTAGTGCCCTTTCTTTTGCTATGACTGAAATGAAGCTGGTAGAGCATCCCACACAAACGAATGCTCCACATGCGGGTTTCACATGCCACCAACTCCACATTCACAGGCAACTTCAGCGCCACAGCCGTTTTCAGATAGCCCTCAATGCAAAGGCTCTAGACGCAAATATTGGTGTGAGAGCTAATTCAATCAAGGAAACACTGCATGTTGGTGAAGGGCATATTGAAGAAGGATCAGCCGAGTGGTTCTTGTGGGAGAACAACTCCATTTGGCTCACTAACTTCACACACCATCAGGCTTCCAAGCAGCTCTCAAGGAAACTCAGTTTTCACACTCTATGCTTAGTGCCCTTTCTTTGGCTACGACTGAAATGAACCTGGTAGAGCATCCCACACAAACGAATGCTCCACATGCGGGTTTCACATGCCACCAACTCCACATTCACAGGCAACTTCAGCGCCACAGCCGTTTTCAGATAGCCCTCAATGCAAAGGCTCTAGACGCAAATATTGGTGTGAGAGCTAATTCAATCAAGGAAACACTGCATGTTGGTGAAGGGCATATTGAAGAAGGATCAGCAGAGTGGTTCTTGTGGGAGAACAACTCCATTTGGCTCACTAACTTCACACACCATCAGGCTTCCAAGCAGCTCTCAAGGAAACTCAGTTTTCACACTCTATGCTTAGTGCCCTTTGAGTGCCTAGGACTGAAATGAAGCTTGGTCAGCATCCCACACAAACGAATGCTCCACATGCGGGTTTCACATGCCACCAACTCCACATTCTCAGGCAACTTCAGCGCCACAGCCGTTTTCAGATAGCCCTCAATGCAAAGGCTCTAGACGCAAATATTGGTGTGAGAGCTAATTCAATCAAGGAAACACTGCATGTTGGTGAAGGGCATATTGAAGAAGGATCAGCCGAGTGGTTCTTGTGGGAGAACAACTCCATTTGGCTCACTAACTTCACACACCATCAGGCTTCCAAGCAGCTCTCAAGGAAACTCAGTTTTCACACTCTATGCTTAGTGCCCTTTCTTTGGCTACGACTGAAATGAACCTGGTAGAGCATCCCACACAAACGAATGCTCCACATGCGGGTTTCACATGCCACCAACTCCACATTCACAGGCAACTTCAGCGCCACAGCCGTTTTCAGATAGCCCTCAATGCAAAGGCTCTAGACGCAAATATTGGTGTGAGAGCTAATTCAATCAAGGAAACACTGCATGTTGGTGAAGGGCATATTGAAGAAGGATCAGCCGAGTGGTTCTTGTGGGAGAACAACTCCATTTGGCTCACTAACTTCACACACCATCAGGCTTCCAAGCAGCTCTCAAGGAAACTCAGTTTTCACACTCTATGCTTAGTGCCCTTTGAGTGCCTAGGACTGAAATGAAGCTTGGTCAGCATCCCACAGAAACGAATGCTCTACATGCGGGTTTCACATGCCACCAACTCCACATTCACAGGCAACTTCAGCGCCACAGCCGTTTTCAGATAGCCCTCAAAGCAAAGGCTCTAGACGCAAATATTGGTGTGAGAGCTAATTCAATCAAGGAAACACTGCATGTTGGTGAAGGGCATATTGAAGAAGGATCAGCCGAGTGGTTCTTGTGGGAGAACAACTCCATTTGGCTCACTAACTTCACACACCATCAGGCTTCCAAGCAGCTCTCAAGGAAACTCAGTTTTCACACTCTATGCTTAGTGCCCTTTGAGTGCATTATCTAGGAATGAACCTGGTAGAGCATCCCACAGAAACGAATGCTCTACATGCGGGTTTCACATGCCACCAACTCCACATTCACAGGCAACTTCAGCGCCAGAGCCGTTTTCAGATAGCCCTCAAAGCAAAGGCTCTAGACGCAAATATTGGTGTGAGAGCTAATTCAATCAAGGAAACACTGCATGTTGGTGAAGGGCATATTGAAGAAGGATCAGCCGAGTGGTTCTTGTGGGAGAACAACTCCATTTGGCTCACTAACTTCACACACCATCAGGCTTCCAAGCAGCTCTCAAGGAAACTCAGTTTTCACACTCTATGCTTAGTGCCCTTTGAGTGCCTAGGACTGAAATGAAGCTTGTAGAGCATCCCACATAAACGAATGCTCCACATGCGGGTTTCACATGCCACCAACTCCACATTCACAGGCAACTTCAGCGCCACAGACGTTTTCAGATAGCCCTCAATGCAAAGGCTCTAGACGCAAATATTGGTGTGAGAGTTAATTCAATCAAGGAAACACTGCATGTTGGTGAAGGGCATATTGAAGAAGGATCAGCCGAGTGGTTCTTGTGGGAGAACAACTCCATTTGGCTCACTAACTTCACACACCATCAGGCTTCCAAGCAGCTCTCAAGGAAACTCAGTTTTCACACTCTATGCTTAGTGCCCTTTCTTTGGCTATGACTGAAATGAACCTGGTAGAGCATCCCACACAAACGAATGCTCCACATGCGGGTTTCACATGCCACCAACTCCACATTCACAGGCAACTTCAGCGCCACAGCCGTTTTCAGATAGCCCTCAATGCAAAGGCTCTAGACGCAAATATTGGTGTGAGAGCTAATTCAATCAAGGAAACACTGCATGTTGGTGAAGGGCATAATGAAGAAGGATCAGCCGAGTGGTTCTTGTGGGAGAACAACTCCATTTGGCTCACTAACGTCACACACCATCAGGCTTCCAAGCAGCTCTCAAGGAAACTCAGTTTTCACACTCTATGCTTAGTGCCCTTTGAGTGCCTAGGACTGAAAGGAATCTTGGTCAGCATCCCACATAAACGAATGCTCCACATGCGGGTTTCACATGCCACCAACTCCACATTCACAGGCAACTTCAGCGCCACAGCCGTTTTCAGATAGCCCTCAATGCAAAGGCTCTAGACGCAAATATTGGTGTGAGAGCTAATTCAATCAAGGAAACACTGCATGTTGGTGAAGGGCATATTGAAGAAGGATCAGCCGAGTGGTTCTTGTGGGAGAACAACTCCATTTGGCTCACTAACTTCACACACCATCAGGCTTCCAAGCAGCTCTCAAGGAAACTCAGTTTTCACACTCTATGCTTAGTGCCCTTTCTTTGGCTATGACTGAAATGAACCTGGTAGAGCATCCCACACAAACGAATGCTCCACATGCGGGTTTCACATGCCACCAACTCCACATTCTCAGGCAACTTCAGCGCGACAGCCGTTTTCAGATAGCCCTCAATGCAAAGGCTCTAGACGCAAATATTGGTGTGAGAGCTAATTCAATCAAGGAAACACTGCATGTTGGTGAAGGGCATATTGAAGAAGGATCAGCCGAGTGGTTCTTGTGGGAGAACAACTCCATTTGGCTCACTAACTTCACACACCATCAGGCTTCCAAGCAGCTCTCAAGGAAACTCAGTTTTCACACTCTATGCTTAGTGCCCTTTGAGTGCATTATCTAGGAATGAACCTGGTAGAGCATCCCACACAAACGAATGCTCCACATGGGGGTTTCACATGCCACCAACTCCACATTCACAGGCAACTTCAGCGCCACAGCCGTTTTCAGATAGCCCTCAAAAGCAAAGGCTCTAGACGCAAATATTGGTGTGAGAGCTAATTCAATCAAGGAAACACTGCATGTTGGTGAAGGGCATATTGAAGAAGGATCAGCCGAGTGGTTCTTGTGGGAGAACAACTCCATTTGGCTCACTAACTTCACACACCATCAGGCTTCCAAGCAGCTCTCAAGGAAACTCAGTTTTCACACTCTATGCTTAGTGCCCTTTGAGTGCATTATCTAGGAATGAACCTGGTAGAGCATCCCACAGAAACGAATGCTCCACATGCGGGTTTCACATGCCACCAACTCCACATTCACAGGCAACTTCAGCGCCACAGCCGTTTTCAGATAGCCCTCAAAGCAAAGGCTCTAGACGCAAATATTGGTGTGAGAGTTAATTCAATCAAGGAAACACTGCATGTTGGTGAAGGGCATATTGAAGAAGGATCAGCCGAGTGGTTCTTGTGGGAGAACAACTCCATTTGGCTCACTAACTTCACACACCATCAGGCTTCCAAGCAGCTCTCAAGGAAACTCAGTTTTCACACTCTATGCTTAGTGCCCTTTCTTTGGCTATGACTGAAATGAACCTGGTAGAGCATCCCACACAAACGAATGCTCCACATGCGGGTTTCACATGCCACCAACTCCACATTCACAGGCAACTTCAGCGCCACAGCCGTTTTCAGATAGTCCTCAATGCAAAGGCTCTAGACGCAAATATTGGTGTGAGAGCTAATTCAATCAAGGAAACACTGCATGTTGGTGAAGGGCATATTGAAGAAGGATCAGCCGAGTGGTTCTTGTGGGAGAACAACTCCATTTGGCTCACTAACTTCACACACCATCAGGCTTCCAAGCAGCTCTCAAGGAAACTCAGTTTTCACACTCTATGCTTAGTGCCGTTTGAGTGCCTAGGACTGAAATGAATCTTGGAGAGCATCCCACATAAACGAATGCTCCACATGCGGGTTTCACATGCCACCAACTCCACATTCACAGGCAACTTCAGCGCCACAGCCGTTTTCAGATAGCCCTCAATGCAAAGGCTCTAGACGCAAATATTGGTGTGAGAGCTAATTCAATCAAGGAAACACTGCATGTTGGTGAAGGGCATATTGAAGAAGGATCAGCCGAGTGGTTCTTGTGGGAGAACAACTCCATTTGGCTCACTAACTTCACACACCATCAGGCTTCCAAGCAGCTCTCAAGGAAACTCAGTTTTCACACTCTATGCTTAGTGCCCTTTGTATGGCTAGGAGTGAAATGAACCTGGTAGAGCATCCCACACAAACGAATGCTCCACATGCGGGTTTTACATGCCACCAACTCCACATTCTCAGGCAACTTCAGCGCCACAGCCGTTTTCAGATAGCCCTCAATGCAAAGGCTCTAGACGCAAATATTGGTGTGAGAGCTAATTCAATCAAGGAAACACTGCATGTTGGTGAAGGGCATATTGAAGAAGGATCAGCCGAGTGGTTCTTGTGGGAGAACAACTCCATTTGGCTCACTAACTTCACACACCATCAGGCTTCCAAGCAGCTCTCAAGGAAACTCAGTTTTCACACTCTATGCTTAGTGCCCTTTGAGTGCATTATCTAGGAATGAACCTGGTAGAGCATCCCACACAAACGAATGCTCCACATGCGGGTTTCACATGCCACCAACTCCACATTCACAGGCAACTTCAGCGCCACAGCCGTTTTCAGATAGCCCTCAATGCAAAGGCTCTAGACGCAAATATTGGTGTGAGAGCTAATTCAATCAAGGAAACACTGCATGTTGGTGAAGGGCATATTGAAGAAGGATCAGCCGAGTGGTTCTTGTGGGAGAACAACTCCATTTGGCTCACTAACTTCACACACCATCAGGCTTCCAAGCAGCTCTCAAGGAAACTCAGTTTTCACACTCTATGCTTAGTGCCCTTTGAGTGCATTATCTAGGAATGAACCTGGTAGAGCATCCCACAGAAACGAATGCTCCACATGCGGGTTTCACATGCCACCAACTCCACATTCACAGGCAACTTCAGCGCCACAGCCGTTTTCAGATAGCCCTCAATGCAAAGGCTCTAGACGCAAATATTGGTGTGAGAGCTAATTCAATCAAGGAAACACTGCATGTTGGTGAAGGGCATATTGAAGAAGGATCAGCCGAGTGGTTCTTGTGGGAGAACAACTCCATTTGGCTCACTAACTTCACACACCATCAGGCTTCCAAGCAGCTCTCAAGGAAACTCAGTTTTCACACTCTATGCTTAGTGCCCTTTGAGTGCATTATCTAGGAATGAACCTGGTAGAGCATCCCACAGAAACGAATGCTCCACATGCGGGTTTCACATGCCACCAACTCCACATTCACAGGCAACTTCAGCGCCACAGCCGTTTTCAGATAGCCCTCAAAGCAAAGGCTCTAGACGCAAATATTGGTGTGAGAGTTAATTCAATCAAGGAAACACTGCATGTTGGTGAAGGGCATATTGAAGAAGGATCAGCCGAGTGGTTCTTGTGGGAGAACAACTCCATTTGGCTCACTAACTTCACACACCATCAGGCTTCCAAGCAGCTCTCAAGGAAACTCAGTTTTCACACTCTATGCTTAGTGCCCTTTCTTTGGCTATGACTGAAATGAACCTGGTAGAGCATCCCACACAAACGAATGCTCCACATGGGGGTTTCACATGCCACCAACTCCACATTCACAGGCAACTTCAGCGCCACAGCCGTTTTCAGATAGTCCTTAATGCAAAGGCTCTAGACGCAAATATTGGTGTGAGAGCTAATTCAATCAAGGAAACACTGCATGTTGGTGAAGGGCATATTGAAGAAGGATCAGCCGAGTGGTTCTTGTGGGAGAACAACTCCATTTGGCTCACTAACTTCACACACCATCAGGCTTCCAAGCAGCTCTCAAGGAAACTCAGTTTTCACACTCTATGCTTAGTGCCGTTTGAGTGCCTAGGACTGAAATGAATCTTGGAGAGCATCCCACATAAACGAATGCTCCACATGCGGGTTTCACATGCCACCAACTCCACATTCACAGGCAACTTCAGCGCCACAGCCGTTTTCAGATAGCCCTCAATGCAAAGGCTCTAGACGCAAATATTGGTGTGAGAGCTAATTCAATCAAGGAAACACTGCATGTTGGTGAAGGGCATATTGAAGAAGGATCAGCCGAGTGGTTCTTGTGGGAGAACAACTCCATTTGGCTCACTAACTTCACACACCATCAGGCTTCCAAGCAGCTCTCAAGGAAACTCAGTTTTCACACTCTATGCTTAGTGCCCTTTGTATGGCTAGGAGTGAAATGAACCTGGTAGAGCATCCCACACAAACGAATGCTCCACATGCGGGTTTCACATGCCACCAACTCCACATTCTCAGGCAACTTCAGCGCCACAGCCGTTTTCAGATAGCCCTGAATGCAAAGGCTCTAGACGCAAATATTGGTGTGAGAGTTAATTCAATCAAGGAAACACTGCATGTTGGTGAAGGGCATATTGAAGAAGGATCAGCCGAGTGGTTCTTGTGGGAGAACAACTCCATTTGGCTCACTAACTTCACACACCATCAGGCTTCCAAGCAGCTCTCAAGGAAACTCAGTTTTCACACTGTATGCTTA